>NC_137116.1:40872956-40875456 GCF_949357685.1 Gobio gobio | reverse complement strand
GTTGATTAGATAGATAGATAGATAGATAGATAGATAGATAGATAGATAGATAGATAGATAGATAGATAGATAGATAGATAGATAGATAGATAGATAGATAGATTTTTTCCTTCCAAGTGAAGGGGGTGGTGGTGGGCCTAGATAGATAGGTAGGTGAGATAGATAGATAGATAGATAGATAGATAGATAGATAGATAGATAGATAGATAGATAGATAGATAGATAGATAGATAGATAGATAGGTGTGTAGGTAGATGTGTAGGTAGGTGTGTAGGTAGGTAGATAGACAGATAGATATTGTCCTTACAAGTGATGGAGGTGGTGGTGGGCGTAGATAGATAGGTAGATAGGTGTGTAGGTAGATGTGTAGGTAAGTGTGTAGGTAGGTCGATAGACAGATAGATATTGTCCTTCCAAGTGAAGGAGGTGGTGGTGGGCGTAGATAGATAGGTAGGTAGGTAGGTAGGTCGATGAGGTTGATTAGATAGATAGATAGATAGATAGATAGATAGATAGATAGATAGATAGATAGATAGATAGATAGATAGATAGATAGATAGATAGATAGATAGATAGATAGATAGATAGCCCCTACACACTAACACATCGCAAGCTGTGGAGCTTCCAGGTGGTGGTGCTGGTCTTTCTCATGGGGGACACAGCATCTTCTTCGCTGCATCAGAGGTTGGCCTAGAGTCCTCCAGGGATGAAGATTCAGCTGGGCATTGGAACAACAGTAGGGTGAGTAAAAGATGGCTTTATTTGATTTTTTATCCCTTTCAAGCATAGATAGGTAGGTAGGTAGGTAGGTAGGTGAGATAGATAGATAGATAGATAGGTAGATAGGTAGATAGATAGTTGTGTAGGTAGGTGTGTGGGTAGGTAGGTCGATAGACAGATAGATATTGTCCTTCCAAGTGAAGGAGGTGGTGGTGGGCGTAGATAGATAGGTAGGTAGGTAGGTAGGTCGATGAGGTTGATTAGATAGATAGATAGATAGATAGATAGATAGATAGATAGATAGATAGATAGATAGATAGATAGATAGATAGATAGATAGATAGATAGATAGATAGATAGATAGATTTTTTCCTTCCAAGTGAAGGGGGTGGTGGTGGGCCTAGATAGATAGGTAGGTGAGATAGATAGATAGATAGATAGATAGATAGATAGATAGATAGATAGATAGATAGATAGATAGATAGATAGATAGATAGATAGATAGATAGATAGATAGATAGCCCCTACACACTAACACATCGCAAGCTGTGGAGCTTCCAGGTGGTGGTGCTGGTCTTTCTCATGGGGGACACAGCATCTTCTTCGCTGCATCAGAGGTTGGCCTAGAGTCCTCCAGGGATGAAGATTCAGCTGGGCATTGGAACAACAGTAGGGTGAGTAAAAGATGGCTTTATTTGATTTTTTATCCCTTTCAAGCATAGATAGGTAGGTAGGTAGGTAGGTAGGTAGGTAGGTGTGTAGGTAGATGTGTAGGTAGGTGTGTAGGTAGGTAGGTCGATAGACAGATAGATATTGTCCTTCCAAGTGAAGGAGGTGGTGGTGGGCGTAGATAGATAGGTAGGTAGGTAGGTAGGTCGATGAGGTTGATTAGATAGATAGATAGATAGATAGATAGATAGATAGATAGATAGATAGATAGATAGATAGATAGATAGATAGATAGATAGATAGATAGATAGATAGATAGATAGATAGATAGCCCCTACACACTAACACATCGCAAGCTGTGGAGCTTCCAGGTGGTGGTGCTGGTCTTTCTCATGGGGGACACAGCATCTTCTTCGCTGCATCAGAGGTTGGCCTAGAGTCCTCCAGGGATGAAGATTCAGCTGGGCATTGGAACGACAGTAGGGTGAGTAAAAGATGGCTTTATTTTATTTTTTATCCCTTTCAAGCATAGATAGGTAGGTAGGTAGGTAGGTAGGTAGGTGAGATAGATAGATAGATAGGTAGATAGGTAGATAGATAGGTGTGTAGGTAGATGTGTAGGTAGGTGTGTAGGTAGGTAGGTAGATAGACAGATAGATATTGTCCTTACAAGTGAAGGAGGTGGTGGTGGGCGTAGATAGATAGGTAGGTAGGTAGATAGGTGTGTAGGTAGATGTGTAGGTAGGTGTGTAGGTAGGTCGATAGACAGATAGATATTGTCCTTCCAAGTGAAGGAGGTGGTGGTGGGCGTAGATAGATAGGTAGGTAGGTAGGTAGGTCGATGAGGTTGATTAGATAGATAGATAGATAGATAGATAGATAGATAGATAGATAGATAGATAGATAGGTAGATAGGTAGATAGATAGGTGTGTAGGTAGGTGTGTGGGTAGGTGTGTAGGTAGGTCGATAGACAGATAGATATTGTCCTTCCAAGTGAAGGAGGTGGTGGTGGGCGTAGATAGATAGATAGGTAGGTAGGTAGGTAGGTCGATGAGGTTGATTAGATAGATAGATAGATAGATAGATAGATAGATAGATAGATAGATAGAT
>NC_137116.1:40857956-40870456 GCF_949357685.1 Gobio gobio | reverse complement strand
GGTAGGTAGGTAGGTGAGATAGATAGATAGATAGATAGGTAGATAGGTAGATAGATAGTTGTGTAGGTAGGTGTGTGGGTAGGTAGGTCGATAGACAGATAGATATTGTCCTTCCAAGTGAAGGAGGTGGTGGTGGGCGTAGATAGATAGGTAGGTAGGTAGGTAGGTCGATGAGGTTGATTAGATAGATAGATAGATAGATAGATAGATAGATAGATAGATAGATAGATAGATAGATAGATAGATAGATAGATAGATAGATAGATAGATAGATAGATAGATAGATAGATAGATTTTTTCCTTCCAAGTGAAGGGGGTGGTGGTGGGCCTAGATAGATAGGTAGGTGAGATAGATAGATAGATAGATAGATAGATAGATAGATAGATAGATAGATAGATAGATAGATAGATAGATAGATAGATAGATAGATAGATAGATAGATAGATAGATAGATAGATAGATAGATAGATAGATAGATAGATAGATAGATAGCCCCTACACACTAACACATCGCAAGCTGTGGAGCTTCCAGGTGGTGGTGCTGGTCTTTCTCATGGGGGACACAGCATCTTCTTCGCTGCATCAGAGGTTGGCCTAGAGTCCTCCAGGGATGAAGATTCAGCTGGGCATTGGAACGACAGTAGGGTGAGTAAAAGATGGCTTTATTTTATTTTTTATCCCTTTCAAGCATAGATAGGTAGGTAGGTAGGTAGGTAGGTGAGATAGATAGATAGATAGATAGGTAGATAGGTAGATAGATAGGTGTGTAGGTAGATGTGTAGGTAGGTGTGTAGGTAGGTAGGTAGATAGACAGATAGATATTGTCCTTACAAGTGAAGGAGGTTGTGGTGGGCGTAGATAGATAGGTAGGTAGGTAGATAGGTGTGTAGGTAGATATGTAGGTAGGTGTGTAGGTAGGTCGATAGACAGATAGATATTGTCCTTCCAAGTGAAGGAGGTGGTGGTGGGCGTAGATAGATAGGTAGGTAGGTAGGTAGGTAGGTCGATGAGGTTGATTAGATAGATAGATAGATAGATAGATAGATAGATAGATAGATAGATAGATAGATAGATAGATAGATAGATAGATAGATAGATAGATAGATAGATAGATAGATAGATAGATAGATAGATTTTTTCCTTCCAAGTGAAGGGGGTGGTGGTGGGCCTAGATAGATAGGTAGGTGAGATAGATAGATAGATAGATAGATAGATAGATAGATAGATAGATAGATAGATAGATAGATAGATAGATAGATAGATAGATAGATAGATAGATAGATAGATAGATAGATAGATAGATAGCCCCTACACACTAACACATCGCAAGCTGTGGAGCTTCCAGGTGGTGGTGCTGGTCTTTCTCATGGGGGACACAGCATCTTCTTCGCTGCATCAGAGGTTGGCCTAGAGTCCTCCAGGGATGAAGATTCAGCTGGGCATTGGAACAACAGTAGGGTGAGTAAAAGATGGCTTTATTTTATTTTTTATCCCTTTCAAGCATAGATAGGTAGGTAGGTAGGTAGGTAGGTGAGATAGATAGATAGATAGATAGATAGATAGATAGATAGATAGATAGATAGATAGATAGATAGATAGGTAGATAGGTAGATAGGTAGATAGATAGTTGTGTAGGTAGGTGTGTGGGTAGGTAGGTCGATAGATAGATATTGTCCTTCCAAGTGAAGGAGGTGGTGGTGGGCGTAGATAGATAGATAGGTAGGTAGGTAGGTAGGTCGATGAGGTTGATTAGATAGATAGATAGATAGATAGATAGATAGATAGATAGATAGATAGATAGATAGATAGATAGATAGATAGATAGATAGATAGATAGATAGATAGATAGATAGATAGATTTTTTCCTTCCAAGTGAAGGGGGTGGTGGTGGGCCTAGATAGATAGGTAGGTGAGATAGATAGATAGATAGATAGATAGATAGATAGATAGATAGATAGATAGATAGATAGATAGATAGATAGATAGATAGATAGATAGATAGATAGGTGTGTAGGTAGATGTGTAGGTAGGTGTGTAGGTAGGTAGATAGACAGATAGATATTGTCCTTACAAGTGATGGAGGTGGTGGTGGGCGTAGATAGATAGGTAGATAGGTGTGTAGGTAGATGTGTAGGTAGGTGTGTAGGTAGGTCGATAGACAGATAGATATTGTCCTTCCAAGTGAAGGAGGTGGTGGTGGGCGTAGATAGATAGGTAGGTAGGTAGGTAGGTCGATGAGGTTGATTAGATAGATAGATAGATAGATAGATAGATAGATAGATAGATAGATAGATAGATAGATAGATAGATAGATAGATAGATAGATAGATAGATAGATAGATAGATAGATAGATAGATAGATAGCCCCTACACACTAACACATCGCAAGCTGTGGAGCTTCCAGGTGGTGGTGCTGGTCTTTCTCATGGGGGACACAGCATCTTCTTCGCTGCATCAGAGGTTGGCCTAGAGTCCTCCAGGGATGAAGATTCAGCTGGGCATTGGAACAACAGTAGGGTGAGTAAAAGATGGCTTTATTTGATTTTTTATCCCTTTCAAGCATAGATAGGTAGGTAGGTAGGTAGGTAGGTAGGTAGGTAGGTAGGTAGGTAGGTGAGATAGATAGATAGATAGGTGTGTAGGTAGATGTGTAGGTAGGCGTGTAGGTAGGTCGATAGACAGATAGATATTGTCCTTCCAAGTGAAGGAGGTGGTGGTGGGCGTAGATAGATAGGTAGGTAGGTAGGTAGGTAGGTAGGTCGATGAGGTTGATTAGATAGATAGATAGATAGATAGATAGATAGATAGATAGATAGATAGATAGATAGATAGATAGATAGATAGATAGATAGATAGATAGATAGATAGATTTTTTCCTTCCAAGTGAAGGGGGTGGTGGTGGGCCTAGATAGATAGGTAGGTGAGATAGATAGATAGATAGATAGATAGATAGATAGATAGATAGATAGATAGATAGATAGATAGATAGATAGATAGATAGATAGATAGATAGATAGATAGATAGATAGATAGATAGATAGATAGATAGATAGATAGATAGATAGATAGCCCCTACACACTAACACATCGCAAGCTGTGGAGCTTCCAGGTGGTGGTGCTGGTCTTTCTCATGGGGGACACAGCATCTTCTTCGCTGCATCAGAGGTTGGCCTAGAGTCCTCCAGGGATGAAGATTCAGCTGGGCATTGGAACAACAGTAGGGTGAGTAAAAGATGGCTTTATTTGATTTTTTATCCCTTTCAAGCATAGATAGGTAGGTAGGTAGGTAGGTAGGTAGGTAGGTAGGTAGGTAGGTGTGTAGGTAGATGTGTAGGTAGGTGTGTAGGTAGGTAGGTCGATAGACAGATAGATATTGTCCTTCCAAGTGAAGGAGGTGGTGGTGGGCGTAGATAGATAGGTAGGTAGGTAGGTAGGTCGATGAGGTTGATTAGATAGATAGATAGATAGATAGATAGATAGATAGATAGATAGATAGATAGATAGATAGATAGATAGATAGATAGATAGATAGATAGATAGATAGATAGATAGATAGATTTTTTCCTTCCAAGTGAAGGGGGTGGTGGTGGGCCTAGATAGATAGGTAGGTGAGATAGATAGATAGATAGATAGATAGATAGATAGATAGATAGATAGATAGATAGATAGATAGATAGATAGATAGATAGATAGATAGATAGATAGATAGATAGCCCCTACACACTAACACATCGCAAGCTGTGGAGCTTCCAGGTGGTGGTGCTGGTCTTTCTCATGGGGGACACAGCATCTTCGCTGCATCAGAGGTTGGCCTAGAGTCCTCCAGGGATGAAGATTCAGCTGGGCATTGGAACAACAGTAGGGTGAGTAAAAGATGGCTTTATTTGATTTTTTATCCCTTTCAAGCATAGATAGGTAGGTAGGTAGGTAGGTAGGTAGGTAGGTAGGTAGGTGTGTAGGTAGATGTGTAGGTAGGTGTGTAGGTAGGTAGGTCGATAGACAGATAGATATTGTCCTTCCAAGTGAAGGAGGTGGTGGTGGGCGTAGATAGATAGGTAGGTAGGTAGGTAGGTCGATGAGGTTGATTAGATAGATAGATAGATAGATAGATAGATAGATAGATAGATAGATAGATAGATAGATAGATAGATAGATAGATAGATAGATAGATAGATAGATAGATAGATAGATAGATAGATTTTTTCCTTCCAAGTGAAGGGGGTGGTGGTGGGCCTAGATAGATCGGTAGGTGAGATAGATAGATAGATAGATAGTGAGATAGATAGATAGATAGATAGATAGATAGATAGATAGATAGATAGATAGATAGATAGATAGATAGATAGATAGATAGATAGATAGATAGATAGATAGATAGATAGATAGGTAGATAGATAGGTGTGTAGGTAGGTGTGTGGGTAGGTGTGTAGGTAGGTCGATAGACAGATAGATATTGTCCTTCCAAGTGAAGGAGGTGGTGGTGGGCGTAGATAGATAGATAGGTAGGTAGGTAGGTAGGTAGGTCGATGAGGTTGATTAGATAGATAGATAGATAGATAGATAGATAGATAGATAGATAGATAGATAGATAGATAGATAGATAGATAGATAGATAGATAGATAGATAGATAGATTTTTTCCTTCCAAGTGAAGGGGGTGGTGGTGGGCCTAGATAGATAGGTAGGTGAGATAGATAGATAGATAGATAGATAAGATAGATAGATAGATAGATAGATAGATAGATAGATAGATAGATAGATAGATAGATAGATAGATAGATAGATAGATAGATAGATAGATTTTTTCCTTCCAAGTGAAGGGGGTGGTGGTGGGCCTAGATAGATAGATAGATAGATAGATAGATAGATAGATAGATAGATAGATAGATAGATAGATAGATAGATAGATAGATAGATAGATAGATAGATAGATAGATAGATAGATAGATAGATAGATAGATAGATAGATAGATAGATAGATTTTTTCCTTCCAAGTGAAGGGGGTGGTGGTGGGCCTAGATAGATAGGTAGGTGAGATAGATAGATAGATAGATAGATAGATAGATAGATAGATAGATAGATAGATAGATAGATAGATAGATAGATAGATAGATAGATAGATAGATAGATAGATAGATAGATAGATAGATAGCCCCTACACACTAACACATCGCAAGCTGTGGAGCTTCCAGGTGGTGGTGCTGGTCTTTCTCATGGGGGACACAGCATCTTCTTCGCTGCATCAGAGGTTGGCCTAGAGTCCTCCAGGGATGAAGATTCAGCTGGGCATTGGAACAACAGTAGGGTGAGTAAAAGATGGCTTTATTTGATTTTTTATCCCTTTCAAGCATAGATAGGTAGGTAGGTAGGTAGGTAGGTAGGTAGGTAGGTAGGTAGGTGAGATAGATAGATAGATAGGTGTGTAGGTAGATGTGTAGGTAGGCGTGTAGGTAGGTCGATAGACAGATAGATATTGTCCTTCCAAGTGAAGGAGGTGGTGGTGGGCGTAGATAGATAGGTAGGTAGGTAGGTAGGTAGGTAGGTCGATGAGGTTGATTAGATAGATAGATAGATAGATAGATAGATAGATAGATAGATAGATAGATAGATAGATAGATAGATAGATAGATAGATAGATAGATAGATAGATAGATAGATAGATAGATAGATAGATAGATTTTTTCCTTCCAAGTGAAGGGGGTGGTGGTGGGCCTAGATAGATAGGTAGGTGAGATAGATAGATAGATAGATAGATAGATAGATAGATAGATAGATAGATAGATAGATAGATAGATAGATAGATAGATAGATAGATAGATAGATAGATAGATAGATAGATAGCCCCTACACACTAACACATCGCAAGCTGTGGAGCTTCCAGGTGGTGGTGCTGGTCTTTCTCATGGGGGACACAGCATCTTCTTCGCTGCATCAGAGGTTGGCCTAGAGTCCTCCAGGGATGAAGATTCAGCTGGGCATTGGAACAACAGTAGGGTGAGTAAAAGATGGCTTTATTTGATTTTTTATCCCTTTCAAGCATAGATAGGTAGGTAGGTAGGTAGGTAGGTAGGTAGGTAGGTAGGTAGGTGTGTAGGTAGATGTGTAGGTAGGTGTGTAGGTAGGTAGGTCGATAGACAGATAGATATTGTCCTTCCAAGTGAAGGAGGTGGTGGTGGGCGTAGATAGATAGGTAGGTAGGTAGGTAGGTCGATGAGGTTGATTAGATAGATAGATAGATAGATAGATAGATAGATAGATAGATAGATAGATAGATAGATAGATAGATAGATAGATAGATAGATAGATAGATAGATTTTTTCCTTCCAAGTGAAGGGGGTGGTGGTGGGCCTAGATAGATAGGTAGGTGAGATAGATAGATAGATAGATAGATAGATAGATAGATAGATAGATAGATAGATAGATAGATAGATAGATAGATAGATAGATAGATAGATAGATAGCCCCTACACACTAACACATCGCAAGCTGTGGAGCTTCCAGGTGGTGGTGCTGGTCTTTCTCATGGGGGACACAGCATCTTCGCTGCATCAGAGGTTGGCCTAGAGTCCTCCAGGGATGAAGATTCAGCTGGGCATTGGAACAACAGTAGGGTGAGTAAAAGATGGCTTTATTTGATTTTTTATCCCTTTCAAGCATAGATAGGTAGGTAGGTAGGTAGGTAGGTAGGTAGGTAGGTAGGTGTGTAGGTAGATGTGTAGGTAGGTGTGTAGGTAGGTAGGTCGATAGACAGATAGATATTGTCCTTCCAAGTGAAGGAGGTGGTGGTGGGCGTAGATAGATAGGTAGGTAGGTAGGTAGGTCGATGAGGTTGATTAGATAGATAGATAGATAGATAGATAGATAGATAGATAGATAGATAGATAGATAGATAGATAGATAGATAGATAGATAGATAGATAGATAGATAGATAGATAGATAGATAGATAGATTTTTTCCTTCCAAGTGAAGGGGGTGGTGGTGGGCCTAGATAGATCGGTAGGTGAGATAGATAGATAGATAGATAGTGAGATAGATAGATAGATAGATAGATAGATAGATAGATAGATAGATAGATAGATAGATAGATAGATAGATAGATAGATAGATAGATAGATAGATAGATAGATAGATAGATAGATAGATAGGTAGATAGATAGGTGTGTAGGTAGGTGTGTGGGTAGGTGTGTAGGTAGGTCGATAGACAGATAGATATTGTCCTTCCAAGTGAAGGAGGTGGTGGTGGGCGTAGATAGATAGATAGGTAGGTAGGTAGGTAGGTAGGTCGATGAGGTTGATTAGATAGATAGATAGATAGATAGATAGATAGATAGATAGATAGATAGATAGATAGATAGATAGATAGATAGATAGATAGATAGATAGATAGATAGATTTTTTCCTTCCAAGTGAAGGGGGTGGTGGTGGGCCTAGATAGATAGGTAGGTGAGATAGATAGATAGATAGATAGATAAGATAGATAGATAGATAGATAGATAGATAGATAGATAGATAGATAGATAGATAGATAGATAGATAGATAGATAGATAGATAGATAGATAGATAGATTTTTTCCTTCCAAGTGAAGGGGGTGGTGGTGGGCCTAGATAGATAGATAGATAGATAGATAGATAGATAGATAGATAGATAGATAGATAGATAGATAGATAGATAGATAGATAGATAGATAGATAGATAGATAGATAGATAGATAGATAGATTTTTTCCTTCCAAGTGAAGGGGGTGGTGGTGGGCCTAGATAGATAGGTAGGTGAGATAGATAGATAGATAGATAGATAGATAGATAGATAGATAGATAGATAGATAGATAGATAGATAGATAGATAGATAGATAGATAGATAGATAGATAGATAGATAGATAGATAGATAGATAGCCCCTACACACTAACACATCGCAAGCTGTGGAGCTTCCAGGTGGTGGTGCTGGTCTTTCTCATGGGGGACACAGCATCTTCTTCGCTGCATCAGAGGTTGGCCTAGAGTCCTCCAGGGATGAAGATTCAGCTGGGCATTGGAACAACAGTAGGGTGAGTAAAAGATGGCTTTATTTGATTTTTTATCCCTTTCAAGCATAGATAGGTAGGTAGGTAGGTAGGTAGGTAGGTAGGTAGGTAGGTGAGATAGATAGATAGATAGGTGTGTAGGTAGATGTGTAGGTAGGCGTGTAGGTAGGTCGATAGACAGATAGATATTGTCCTTCCAAGTGAAGGAGGTGGTGGTGGGCGTAGATAGATAGGTAGGTAGGTAGGTAGGTAGGTAGGTAGGTCGATGAGGTTGATTAGATAGATAGATAGATAGATAGATAGATAGATAGATAGATAGATAGATAGATAGATAGATAGATAGATAGATAGATAGATAGATAGATAGATAGATAGATAGATAGATTTTTTCCTTCCAAGTGAAGGGGGTGGTGGTGGGCCTAGATAGATAGGTAGGTGAGATAGATAGATAGATAGATAGATAGATAGATAGATAGATAGATAGATAGATAGATAGATAGATAGATAGATAGATAGATAGATAGATAGATAGATAGATAGATAGATAGATAGATAGATAGATAGATAGATAGATAGCCCCTACACACTAACACATCGCAAGCTGTGGAGCTTCCAGGTGGTGGTGCTGGTCTTTCTCATGGGGGACACAGCATCTTCTTCGCTGCATCAGAGGTTGGCCTAGAGTCCTCCAGGGATGAAGATTCAGCTGGGCATTGGAACAACAGTAGGGTGAGTAAAAGATGGCTTTATTTGATTTTTTATCCCTTTCAAGCATAGATAGGTAGGTAGGTAGGTAGGTAGGTAGGTAGGTAGGTAGGTAGGTGTGTAGGTAGATGTGTAGGTAGGTGTGTAGGTAGGTAGGTCGATAGACAGATAGATATTGTCCTTCCAAGTGAAGGAGGTGGTGGTGGGCGTAGATAGATAGGTAGGTAGGTCGATGAGGTTGATTAGATAGATAGATAGATAGATAGATAGATAGATAGATAGATAGATAGATAGATAGATAGATAGATAGATAGATAGATAGATAGATAGATAGATAGATAGATAGATAGATTTTTTCCTTCCAAGTGAAGGGGGTGGTGGTGGGCCTAGATAGATAGGTAGGTGAGATAGATAGATAGATAGATAGATAGATAGATAGATAGATAGATAGATAGATAGATAGATAGATAGATAGATAGATAGATAGATAGATAGATAGATAGATAGATAGCCCCTACACACTAACACATCGCAAGCTGTGGAGCTTCCAGGTGGTGGTGCTGGTCTTTCTCATGGGGGACACAGCATCTTCGCTGCATCAGAGGTTGGCCTAGAGTCCTCCAGGGATGAAGATTCAGCTGGGCATTGGAACAACAGTAGGGTGAGTAAAAGATGGCTTTATTTGATTTTTTATCCCTTTCAAGCATAGATAGGTAGGTAGGTAGGTAGGTAGGTAGGTAGGTAGGTAGGTGTGTAGGTAGATGTGTAGGTAGGTGTGTAGGTAGGTAGGTCGATAGACAGATAGATATTGTCCTTCCAAGTGAAGGAGGTGGTGGTGGGCGTAGATAGATAGGTAGGTAGGTAGGTAGGTCGATGAGGTTGATTAGATAGATAGATAGATAGATAGATAGATAGATAGATAGATAGATAGATAGATAGATAGATAGATAGATAGATAGATAGATAGATAGATAGATAGATAGATAGATAGATAGATAGATAGATAGATAGATAGATTTTTTCCTTCCAAGTGAAGGGGGTGGTGGTGGGCCTAGATAGATCGGTAGGTGAGATAGATAGATAGATAGATAGTGAGATAGATAGATAGATAGATAGATAGATAGATAGATAGATAGATAGATAGATAGATAGATAGATAGATAGATAGATAGATAGATAGATAGATAGATAGATAGATAGATAGATAGATAGATAGGTAGATAGATAGGTGTGTAGGTAGGTGTGTGGGTAGGTGTGTAGGTAGGTCGATAGACAGATAGATATTGTCCTTCCAAGTGAAGGAGGTGGTGGTGGGCGTAGATAGATAGATAGGTAGGTAGGTAGGTAGGTAGGTCGATGAGGTTGATTAGATAGATAGATAGATAGATAGATAGATAGATAGATAGATAGATAGATAGATAGATAGATAGATAGATAGATAGATAGATAGATAGATAGATAGATTTTTTCCTTCCAAGTGAAGGGGGTGGTGGTGGTGGGCCTAGATAGATAGGTAGGTGAGATAGATAGATAGATAAGATAGATAGATAGATAGATAGATAGATAGATAGATAGATAGATAGATAGATAGATAGATAGATAGATAGATAGATAGATAGATAGATAGATAGATAGATAGATAGATAGATAGATAGATAGATAGATAGATAGATAGATAGATTTTTTCCTTCCAAGTGAAGGGGGTGGTGGTGGGCCTAGATAGATAGATAGATAGATAGATAGATAGATAGATAGATAGATAGATAGATAGATAGATAGATAGATAGATAGATAGATAGATAGATAGATTTTTTCCTTCCAAGTGAAGGGGGTGGTGGTGGGCCTAGATAGATAGGTAGGTGAGATAGATAGATAGATAGATAGATAGATAGATAGATAGATAGATAGATAGATAGATAGATAGATAGATAGATAGATAGATAGATAGATAGATAGATAGATAGATAGATAGATAGCCCCTACACACTAACACATCGCAAGCTGTGGAGCTTCCAGGTGGTGGTGCTGGTCTTTCTCATGGGGGACACAGCATCTTCTTCGCTGCATCAGAGGTTGGCCTAGAGTCCTCCAGGGATGAAGATTCAGCTGGGCATTGGAACAACAGTAGGGTGAGTAAAAGATGGCTTTATTTGATTTTTTATCCCTTTCAAGCATAGATAGGTAGGTAGGTAGGTAGGTAGGTAGGTAGGTAGGTAGGTAGGTAGGTGTGTAGGTAGATGTGTAGGTAGGTGTGTAGGTAGGTAGGTCGATAGACAGATAGATATTGTCCTTCCAAGTGAAGGAGGTGGTGGTGGGCGTAGATAGATAGGTAGGTAGGTAGGTAGGTCGATGAGGTTGATTAGATAGATAGATAGATAGATAGATAGATAGATAGATAGATAGATAGATAGATAGATAGATAGATAGATAGATAGATAGATAGATTTTTTCCTTCCAAGTGAAGGGGGTGGTGGTGGGCCTAGATAGATAGGTAGGTGAGATAGATAGATAGATAGATAGATAGATAGATAGATAGATAGATAGATAGATAGATAGATAGATAGATAGATAGATAGATAGATAGATAGATAGATAGATAGATAGATAGATAGATAGCCCCTACACACTAACACATCGCAAGCTGTGGAGCTTCCAGGTGGTGGTGCTGGTCTTTCTCATGGGGGACACAGCATCTTCGCTGCATCAGAGGTTGGCCTAGAGTCCTCCAGGGATGAAGATTCAGCTGGGCATTGGAACAACAGTAGGGTGAGTAAAAGATGGCTTTATTTGATTTTTTATCCCTTTCAAGCATAGATAGGTAGGTAGGTAGGTAGGTAGGTAGGTAGGTAGGTAGGTGTGTAGGTAGATGTGTAGGTAGGTGTGTAGGTAGGTAGGTCGATAGACAGATAGATATTGTCCTTCCAAGTGAAGGAGGTGGTGGTGGGCGTAGATAGATAGGTAGGTAGGTAGGTAGGTCGATGAGGTTGATTAGATAGATAGATAGATAGATAGATAGATAGATAGATAGATAGATAGATAGATAGATAGATAGATAGATAGATAGATAGATAGATAGATAGATAGATAGATAGATAGATAGATTTTTTCCTTCCAAGTGAAGGGGGTGGTGGTGGGCCTAGATAGATCGGTAGGTGAGATAGATAGATAGATAGATAGTGAGATAGATAGATAGATAGATAGATAGATAGATAGATAGATAGATAGATAGATAGATAGATAGATAGATAGATAGATAGATAGATAGATAGATAGATAGGTAGATAGATAGGTGTGTAGGTAGGTGTGTGGGTAGGTGTGTAGGTAGGTCGATAGACAGATAGATATTGTCCTTCCAAGTGAAGGAGGTGGTGGTGGGCGTAGATAGATAGATAGGTAGGTAGGTAGGTAGGTAGGTCGATGAGGTTGATTAGATAGATAGATAGATAGATAGATAGATAGATAGATAGATAGATAGATAGATAGATAGATAGATAGATAGATAGATAGATAGATAGATAGATAGATAGATAGATAGATAGATAGATTTTTTCCTTCCAAGTGAAGGGGGTGGTGGTGGGCCTAGATAGATAGGTAGGTGAGATAGATAGATAGATAGATAGATAGATAGATAGATAGATAGATAGATAGATAGATAGATAGATAGATAGATAGATAGATAGATAGATAGATAGATAGATAGATAGATAGATAGATAGATTTTTTCCTTCCAAGTGAAGGGGGTGGTGGTGGGCCTAGATAGATAGATAGATA
>NC_137116.1:40847956-40852956 GCF_949357685.1 Gobio gobio | reverse complement strand
GATAGATAGATAGATAGATAGATAGATAGATAGATAGATAGATAGATAGATAGATAGATAGATAGATAGATAGATAGATAGATAGATAGATAGATAGCCCCTACACACTAACACATCGCAAGCTGTGGAGCTTCCAGGTGGTGGTGCTGGTCTTTCTCATGGGGGACACAGCATCTTCTTCGCTGCATCAGAGGTTGGCCTAGAGTCCTCCAGGGATGAAGATTCAGCTGGGCATTGGAACAACAGTAGGGTGAGTAAAAGATGGCTTTATTTTATTTTTTATCCCTTTCAAGCATAGATAGGTAGGTAGGTAGGTAGGTAGGTGAGATAGATAGATAGATAGATAGATAGATAGATAGATAGATAGATAGATAGGTAGATAGGTAGATAGGTAGATAGATAGTTGTGTAGGTAGGTGTGTGGGTAGGTAGGTCGATAGACAGATAGATATTGTCCTTCCAAGTGAAGGAGGTGGTGGTGGGCGTAGATAGATAGATAGGTAGGTAGGTAGGTAGGTCGATGAGGTTGATTAGATAGATAGATAGATAGATAGATAGATAGATAGATAGATAGATAGATAGATAGATAGATAGATAGATAGATAGATAGATAGATAGATAGATTTTTTCCTTCCAAGTGAAGGGGGTGGTGGTGGGCCTAGATAGATAGGTAGGTGAGATAGATAGATAGATAGATAGATAGATAGATAGATAGATAGATAGATAGATAGATAGATAGATAGATAGATAGATAGATAGATAGATAGATAGATAGATAGATAGATAGATAGGTGTGTAGGTAGATGTGTAGGTAGGTGTGTAGGTAGGTAGATAGACAGATAGATATTGTCCTTACAAGTGATGGAGGTGGTGGTGGGCGTAGATAGATAGGTAGATAGGTGTGTAGGTAGATGTGTAGGTAGGTGTGTAGGTAGGTCGATAGACAGATAGATATTGTCCTTCCAAGTGAAGGAGGTGGTGGTGGGCGTAGATAGATAGGTAGGTAGGTAGGTAGGTCGATGAGGTTGATTAGATAGATAGATAGATAGATAGATAGATAGATAGATAGATAGATAGATAGATAGATAGATAGATAGATAGATAGATAGATAGATAGATAGATAGATAGATAGATAGATAGATAGATAGATAGATAGCCCCTACACACTAACACATCGCAAGCTGTGGAGCTTCCAGGTGGTGGTGCTGGTCTTTCTCATGGGGGACACAGCATCTTCTTCGCTGCATCAGAGGTTGGCCTAGAGTCCTCCAGGGATGAAGATTCAGCTGGGCATTGGAACAACAGTAGGGTGAGTAAAAGATGGCTTTATTTGATTTTTTATCCCTTTCAAGCATAGATAGGTAGGTAGGTAGGTAGGTAGGTAGGTAGGTAGGTAGGTAGGTGAGATAGATAGATAGATAGGTGTGTAGGTAGATGTGTAGGTAGGCGTGTAGGTAGGTCGATAGACAGATAGATATTGTCCTTCCAAGTGAAGGAGGTGGTGGTGGGCGTAGATAGATAGGTAGGTAGGTAGGTAGGTAGGTAGGTCGATGAGGTTGATTAGATAGATAGATAGATAGATAGATAGATAGATAGATAGATAGATAGATAGATAGATAGATAGATAGATAGATAGATAGATAGATAGATAGATAGATAGATTTTTTCCTTCCAAGTGAAGGGGGTGGTGGTGGGCCTAGATAGATAGGTAGGTGAGATAGATAGATAGATAGATAGATAGATAGATAGATAGATAGATAGATAGATAGATAGATAGATAGATAGATAGATAGATAGATAGATAGATAGATAGATAGATAGATAGATAGATAGATAGCCCCTACACACTAACACATCGCAAGCTGTGGAGCTTCCAGGTGGTGGTGCTGGTCTTTCTCATGGGGGACACAGCATCTTCTTCGCTGCATCAGAGGTTGGCCTAGAGTCCTCCAGGGATGAAGATTCAGCTGGGCATTGGAACAACAGTAGGGTGAGTAAAAGATGGCTTTATTTGATTTTTTATCCCTTTCAAGCATAGATAGGTAGGTAGGTAGGTAGGTAGGTAGGTAGGTAGGTAGGTAGGTGTGTAGGTAGATGTGTAGGTAGGTGTGTAGGTAGGTAGGTCGATAGACAGATAGATATTGTCCTTCCAAGTGAAGGAGGTGGTGGTGGGCGTAGATAGATAGGTAGGTAGGTAGGTAGGTCGATGAGGTTGATTAGATAGATAGATAGATAGATAGATAGATAGATAGATAGATAGATAGATAGATAGATAGATAGATAGATAGATAGATAGATAGATAGATAGATAGATAGATAGATAGATAGATAGATAGATAGATAGATTTTTTCCTTCCAAGTGAAGGGGGTGGTGGTGGGCCTAGATAGATAGGTAGGTGAGATAGATAGATAGATAGATAGATAGATAGATAGATAGATAGATAGATAGATAGATAGATAGATAGATAGATAGATAGATAGATAGATAGATAGATAGATAGATAGATAGATAGATAGATAGATAGATAGATAGATAGCCCCTACACACTAACACATCGCAAGCTGTGGAGCTTCCAGGTGGTGGTGCTGGTCTTTCTCATGGGGGACACAGCATCTTCTTCGCTGCATCAGAGGTTGGCCTAGAGTCCTCCAGGGATGAAGATTCAGCTGGGCATTGGAACGACAGTAGGGTGAGTAAAAGATGGCTTTATTTTATTTTTTATCCCTTTCAAGCATAGATAGGTAGGTAGGTAGGTAGGTAGGTAGGTGAGATAGATAGATAGATAGATAGGTAGATAGGTAGATAGATAGGTGTGTAGGTAGATGTGTAGGTAGGTGTGTAGGTAGGTAGGTAGATAGACAGATAGATATTGTCCTTACAAGTGAAGGAGGTGGTGGTGGGCGTAGATAGATAGGTAGGTAGGTAGATAGGTGTGTAGGTAGATGTGTAGGTAGGTGTGTAGGTAGGTCGATAGACAGATAGATATTGTCCTTCCAAGTGAAGGAGGTGGTGGTGGGCGTAGATAGATAGGTAGGTAGGTAGGTAGGTAGGTCGATGAGGTTGATTAGATAGATAGATAGATAGATAGATAGATAGATAGATAGATAGATAGATAGATAGATAGATAGATAGATAGATAGATAGATTTTTTCCTTCCAAGTGAAGGGGGTGGTGGTGGGCCTAGATAGATAGATAGATAGATAGATAGATAGATAGATAGATAGATAGATAGATAGATAGATAGATAGATAGATAGATAGATAGATAGATAGATAGATAGATAGATAGATAGATAGATAGATAGATAGATAGATAGATAGATAGATAGACCCTACACACTAACACATCGCAAGCTGTGGAGCTTCCAGGTGGTGGTGCTGGTCTTTCTCATGGGGGACACAGCATCTTCTTCGCTGCATCAGAGGTTGGCCTAGAGTCCTCCAGGGATGAAGATTCAGCTGGGCATTGGAACAACAGTAGGGTGAGTAAAAGATGGCTTTATTTTATTTTTTATCCCTTTCAAGCATAGATAGGTAGGTAGGTAGGTAGGTGAGATAGATAGATAGATAGATAGATAGATAGATAGATAGATAGATAGATAGATAGATAGATAGATAGATAGATAGATAGATAGATAGATAGATAGATAGATAGATAGGTAGATAGATAGGTAGATAGATAGGTAGATAGATAGTTGTGTAGGTAGGTGTGTGGGTAGGTAGGTCGATAGACAGATAGATATTGTCCTTCCAAGTGAAGGAGGTGGTGGTGGGCGTAGATAGATAGATAGGTAGGTAGGTAGGTAGGTCGATGAGGTTGATTAGATAGATAGATAGATAGATAGATAGATAGATAGATAGATAGATAGATAGATAGATAGATAGATAGATAGATAGATAGATAGATAGATAGATAGATAGATAGATAGATAGATAGATAGATTTTTTCCTTCCAAGTGAAGGGGGTGGTGGTGGGCCTAGATAGATAGGTAGGTGAGATAGATAGATAGATAGATAGATAGATAGATAGATAGATAGATAGATAGATAGATAGATAGATAGATAGATAGATAGATAGATAGATAGATAGATAGATAGATAGATAGATAGGTGTGTAGGTAGATGTGTAGGTAGGTGTGTAGGTAGGTAGATAGACAGATAGATATTGTCCTTACAAGTGATGGAGGTGGTGGTGGGCGTAGATAGATAGGTAGATAGGTGTGTAGGTAGATGTGTAGGTAAGTGTGTAGGTAGGTCGATAGACAGATAGATATTGTCCTTCCAAGTGAAGGAGGTGGTGGTGGGCGTAGATAGATAGGTAGGTAGGTAGGTAGGTCGATGAGGTTGATTAGATAGATAGATAGATAGATAGATAGATAGATAGATAGATAGATAGATAGATAGATAGATAGATAGATAGATAGATAGATAGATAGATAGATAGATAGATAGATAGATAGATAGATAGATAGCCCCTACACACTAACACATCGCAAGCTGTGGAGCTTCCAGGTGGTGGTGCTGGTCTTTCTCATGGGGGACACAGCATCTTCTTCGCTGCATCAGAGGTTGGCCTAGAGTCCTCCAGGGATGAAGATTCAGCTGGGCATTGGAACAACAGTAGGGTGAGTAAAAGATGGCTTTATTTGATTTTTTATCCCTTTCAAGCATAGATAGGTAGGTAGGTAGGTAGGTAGGTGAGATAGATAGATAGATAGATAGGTAGATAGGTAGATAGATAGTTGTGTAGGTAGGTGTGTGGGTAGGTAGGTCGATAGACAGATAGATATTGTCCTTCCAAGTGAAGGAGGTGGTGGTGGGCGTAGATAGATAGGTAGGTAGGTAGGTAGGTCGATGAGGTTGATTAGATAGATAGATAGATAGATAGATAGATAGATAGATAGATAGATAGATAGATAGATAGATAGATAGATAGATAGATAGATAGATAGATAGATAGATAGATAGATAGATTTTTTCCTTCCAAGTGAAGGGGGTGG
>NC_137116.1:40610456-40842956 GCF_949357685.1 Gobio gobio | reverse complement strand
ATAGATAGGTAGGTGAGATAGATAGATAGATAGATAGATAGATAGATAGATAGATAGATAGATAGATAGATAGATAGATAGATAGATAGATAGATAGATAGATAGATAGATAGATAGATAGATAGATAGATAGATAGATAGATAGATAGATAGATAGATAGATAGCCCCTACACACTAACACATCGCAAGCTGTGGAGCTTCCAGGTGGTGGTGCTGGTCTTTCTCATGGGGGACACAGCATCTTCGCTGCATCAGAGGTTGGCCTAGAGTCCTCCAGGGATGAAGATTCAGCTGGGCATTGGAACAACAGTAGGGTGAGTAAAAGATGGCTTTATTTGATTTTTTATCCCTTTCAAGCATAGATAGGTAGGTAGGTAGGTAGGTAGGTAGGTAGGTAGGTAGGTGTGTAGGTAGATGTGTAGGTAGGTGTGTAGGTAGGTAGGTCGATAGACAGATAGATATTGTCCTTCCAAGTGAAGGAGGTGGTGGTGGGCGTAGATAGATAGGTAGGTAGGTAGGTAGGTCGATGAGGTTGATTAGATAGATAGATAGATAGATAGATAGATAGATAGATAGATAGATAGATAGATAGATAGATAGATAGATAGATAGATAGATAGATAGATAGATAGATAGATAGATTTTTTCCTTCCAAGTGAAGGGGGTGGTGGTGGGCCTAGATAGATCGGTAGGTGAGATAGATAGATAGATAGATAGTGAGATAGATAGATAGATAGATAGATAGATAGATAGATAGATAGATAGATAGATAGATAGATAGATAGATAGATAGATAGATAGATAGATAGATAGATAGATAGATAGATAGATAGATAGATAGATAGGTAGATAGATAGGTGTGTAGGTAGGTGTGTGGGTAGGTGTGTAGGTAGGTCGATAGACAGATAGATATTGTCCTTCCAAGTGAAGGAGGTGGTGGTGGGCGTAGATAGATAGATAGGTAGGTAGGTAGGTAGGTAGGTCGATGAGGTTGATTAGATAGATAGATAGATAGATAGATAGATAGATAGATAGATAGATAGATAGATAGATAGATAGATAGATAGATAGATAGATAGATAGATAGATAGATAGATAGATAGATAGATAGATTTTTTCCTTCCAAGTGAAGGGGGTGGTGGTGGGCCTAGATAGATAGGTAGGTGAGATAGATAGATAGATAGATAGATAAGATAGATAGATAGATAGATAGATAGATAGATAGATAGATAGATAGATAGATAGATAGATAGATAGATAGATAGATAGATAGATAGATAGATAGATAGATAGATTTTTTCCTTCCAAGTGAAGGGGGTGGTGGTGGGCCTAGATAGATAGATAGATAGATAGATAGATAGATAGATAGATAGATAGATAGATAGATAGATAGATAGATAGATAGATAGATAGATAGATAGATAGATAGATAGATAGATAGATAGATAGATAGATAGATTTTTTCCTTCCAAGTGAAGGGGGTGGTGGTGGGCCTAGATAGATAGGTAGGTGAGATAGATAGATAGATAGATAGATAGATAGATAGATAGATAGATAGATAGATAGATAGATAGATAGATAGATAGATAGATAGATAGATAGATAGATAGATAGATAGATAGATAGCCCCTACACACTAACACATCGCAAGCTGTGGAGCTTCCAGGTGGTGGTGCTGGTCTTTCTCATGGGGGACACAGCATCTTCTTCGCTGCATCAGAGGTTGGCCTAGAGTCCTCCAGGGATGAAGATTCAGCTGGGCATTGGAACAACAGTAGGGTGAGTAAAAGATGGCTTTATTTGATTTTTTATCCCTTTCAAGCATAGATAGGTAGGTAGGTAGGTAGGTAGGTAGGTAGGTAGGTAGGTGAGATAGATAGATAGATAGGTGTGTAGGTAGATGTGTAGGTAGGCGTGTAGGTAGGTCGATAGACAGATAGATATTGTCCTTCCAAGTGAAGGAGGTGGTGGTGGGCGTAGATAGATAGGTAGGTAGGTAGGTAGGTAGGTAGGTAGGTCGATGAGGTTGATTAGATAGATAGATAGATAGATAGATAGATAGATAGATAGATAGATAGATAGATAGATAGATAGATAGATAGATAGATAGATAGATAGATAGATAGATAGATAGATAGATAGATAGATAGATTTTTTCCTTCCAAGTGAAGGGGGTGGTGGTGGGCCTAGATAGATAGGTAGGTGAGATAGATAGATAGATAGATAGATAGATAGATAGATAGATAGATAGATAGATAGATAGATAGATAGATAGATAGATAGATAGATAGATAGATAGATAGATAGATAGATAGATAGATAGCCCCTACACACTAACACATCGCAAGCTGTGGAGCTTCCAGGTGGTGGTGCTGGTCTTTCTCATGGGGGACACAGCATCTTCTTCGCTGCATCAGAGGTTGGCCTAGAGTCCTCCAGGGATGAAGATTCAGCTGGGCATTGGAACAACAGTAGGGTGAGTAAAAGATGGCTTTATTTGATTTTTTATCCCTTTCAAGCATAGATAGGTAGGTAGGTAGGTAGGTAGGTAGGTAGGTAGGTAGGTAGGTGTGTAGGTAGATGTGTAGGTAGGTGTGTAGGTAGGTAGGTCGATAGACAGATAGATATTGTCCTTCCAAGTGAAGGAGGTGGTGGTGGGCGTAGATAGATAGGTAGGTAGGTCGATGAGGTTGATTAGATAGATAGATAGATAGATAGATAGATAGATAGATAGATAGATAGATAGATAGATAGATAGATAGATAGATAGATAGATAGATAGATAGATAGATAGATAGATAGATTTTTTCCTTCCAAGTGAAGGGGGTGGTGGTGGGCCTAGATAGATAGGTAGGTGAGATAGATAGATAGATAGATAGATAGATAGATAGATAGATAGATAGATAGATAGATAGATAGATAGATAGATAGATAGATAGATAGATAGATAGCCCCTACACACTAACACATCGCAAGCTGTGGAGCTTCCAGGTGGTGGTGCTGGTCTTTCTCATGGGGGACACAGCATCTTCGCTGCATCAGAGGTTGGCCTAGAGTCCTCCAGGGATGAAGATTCAGCTGGGCATTGGAACAACAGTAGGGTGAGTAAAAGATGGCTTTATTTGATTTTTTATCCCTTTCAAGCATAGATAGGTAGGTAGGTAGGTAGGTAGGTAGGTAGGTAGGTAGGTGTGTAGGTAGATGTGTAGGTAGGTGTGTAGGTAGGTAGGTCGATAGACAGATAGATATTGTCCTTCCAAGTGAAGGAGGTGGTGGTGGGCGTAGATAGATAGGTAGGTAGGTAGGTAGGTCGATGAGGTTGATTAGATAGATAGATAGATAGATAGATAGATAGATAGATAGATAGATAGATAGATAGATAGATAGATAGATAGATAGATAGATAGATAGATAGATAGATAGATAGATAGATTTTTTCCTTCCAAGTGAAGGGGGTGGTGGTGGGCCTAGATAGATCGGTAGGTGAGATAGATAGATAGATAGATAGTGAGATAGATAGATAGATAGATAGATAGATAGATAGATAGATAGATAGATAGATAGATAGATAGATAGATAGATAGATAGATAGATAGATAGATAGATAGATAGATAGGTAGATAGATAGGTGTGTAGGTAGGTGTGTGGGTAGGTGTGTAGGTAGGTCGATAGACAGATAGATATTGTCCTTCCAAGTGAAGGAGGTGGTGGTGGGCGTAGATAGATAGATAGGTAGGTAGGTAGGTAGGTAGGTCGATGAGGTTGATTAGATAGATAGATAGATAGATAGATAGATAGATAGATAGATAGATAGATAGATAGATAGATAGATAGATAGATAGATAGATAGATAGATTTTTTCCTTCCAAGTGAAGGGGGTGGTGGTGGTGGGCCTAGATAGATAGGTAGGTGAGATAGATAGATAGATAAGATAGATAGATAGATAGATAGATAGATAGATAGATAGATAGATAGATAGATAGATAGATAGATAGATAGATAGATAGATAGATAGATAGATAGATAGATAGATAGATAGATAGATAGATAGATTTTTTCCTTCCAAGTGAAGGGGGTGGTGGTGGGCCTAGATAGATAGATAGATAGATAGATAGATAGATAGATAGATAGATAGATAGATAGATAGATAGATAGATAGATAGATAGATAGATAGATAGATAGATAGATAGATAGATAGATTTTTTCCTTCCAAGTGAAGGGGGTGGTGGTGGGCCTAGATAGATAGGTAGGTGAGATAGATAGATAGATAGATAGATAGATAGATAGATAGATAGATAGATAGATAGATAGATAGATAGATAGATAGATAGATAGATAGATAGATAGATAGATAGATAGATAGATAGATAGCCCCTACACACTAACACATCGCAAGCTGTGGAGCTTCCAGGTGGTGGTGCTGGTCTTTCTCATGGGGGACACAGCATCTTCTTCGCTGCATCAGAGGTTGGCCTAGAGTCCTCCAGGGATGAAGATTCAGCTGGGCATTGGAACAACAGTAGGGTGAGTAAAAGATGGCTTTATTTGATTTTTTATCCCTTTCAAGCATAGATAGGTAGGTAGGTAGGTAGGTAGGTAGGTAGGTAGGTAGGTAGGTAGGTGTGTAGGTAGATGTGTAGGTAGGTGTGTAGGTAGGTAGGTCGATAGACAGATAGATATTGTCCTTCCAAGTGAAGGAGGTGGTGGTGGGCGTAGATAGATAGGTAGGTAGGTAGGTAGGTCGATGAGGTTGATTAGATAGATAGATAGATAGATAGATAGATAGATAGATAGATAGATAGATAGATAGATAGATAGATAGATAGATAGATAGATAGATAGATAGATAGATAGATAGATAGATAGATTTTTTCCTTCCAAGTGAAGGGGGTGGTGGTGGGCCTAGATAGATAGGTAGGTGAGATAGATAGATAGATAGATAGATAGATAGATAGATAGATAGATAGATAGATAGATAGATAGATAGATAGATAGATAGATAGATAGATAGATAGATAGATAGATAGATAGATAGATAGATAGATAGATAGATAGATAGCCCCTACACACTAACACATCGCAAGCTGTGGAGCTTCCAGGTGGTGGTGCTGGTCTTTCTCATGGGGGACACAGCATCTTCGCTGCATCAGAGGTTGGCCTAGAGTCCTCCAGGGATGAAGACTCAGCTGGGCATTGGAACAACAGTAGGGTGAGTAAAAGATGGCTTTATTTGATTTTTTATCCCTTTCAAGCATAGATAGGTAGGTAGGTAGGTAGGTAGGTAGGTAGGTAGGTAGGTGTGTAGGTAGATGTGTAGGTAGGTGTGTAGGTAGGTAGGTCGATAGACAGATAGATATTGTCCTTCCAAGTGAAGGAGGTGGTGGTGGGCGTAGATAGATAGGTAGGTAGGTAGGTAGGTCGATGAGGTTGATTAGATAGATAGATAGATAGATAGATAGATAGATAGATAGATAGATAGATAGATAGATAGATAGATAGATAGATAGATAGATAGATAGATAGATAGATAGATAGATAGATTTTTTCCTTCCAAGTGAAGGGGGTGGTGGTGGGCCTAGATAGATCGGTAGGTGAGATAGATAGATAGATAGATAGTGAGATAGATAGATAGATAGATAGATAGATAGATAGATAGATAGATAGATAGATAGATAGATAGATAGATAGATAGATAGATAGGTAGATAGATAGGTGTGTAGGTAGGTGTGTGGGTAGGTGTGTAGGTAGGTCGATAGACAGATAGATATTGTCCTTCCAAGTGAAGGAGGTGGTGGTGGGCGTAGATAGATAGATAGGTAGGTAGGTAGGTAGGTAGGTCGATGAGGTTGATTAGATAGATAGATAGATAGATAGATAGATAGATAGATAGATAGATAGATAGATAGATAGATAGATAGATAGATAGATAGATAGATAGATAGATAGATTTTTTCCTTCCAAGTGAAGGGGGTGGTGGTGGGCCTAGATAGATAGGTAGGTGAGATAGATAGATAGATAGATAGATAGATAGATAGATAGATAGATAGATAGATAGATAGATAGATAGATAGATAGATAGATAGATAGATAGATAGATAGATAGATAGATAGATAGATAGATAGATAGATAGATTTTTTCCTTCCAAGTGAAGGGGGTGGTGGTGGGCCTAGATAGATAGATAGATAGATAGATAGATAGATAGATAGATAGATAGATAGATAGATAGATAGATAGATAGATAGATAGATAGATAGATAGATAGATAGATAGATAGATAGATAGATAGATTTTTTCCTTCCAAGTGAAGGGGGTGGTGGTGGGCCTAGATAGATAGGTAGGTGAGATAGATAGATAGATAGATAGATAGATAGATAGATAGATAGATAGATAGATAGATAGATAGATAGATAGATAGATAGATAGATAGATAGATAGATAGATAGATAGATAGATAGATAGATAGATAGATAGATAGATAGATAGATAGCCCCTACACACTAACACATCGCAAGCTGTGGAGCTTCCAGGTGGTGGTGCTGGTCTTTCTCATGGGGGACACAGCATCTTCTTCGCTGCATCAGAGGTTGGCCTAGAGTCCTCCAGGGATGAAGATTCAGCTGGGCATTGGAACAACAGTAGGGTGAGTAAAAGATGGCTTTATTTGATTTTTTATCCCTTTCAAGCATAGATAGGTAGGTAGGTAGGTAGGTAGGTAGGTAGGTAGGTAGGTAGGTAGGTAGGTAGGTAGGTAGGTAGGTAGGTGTGTAGGTAGATGTGTAGGTAGGTGTGTAGGTAGGTAGGTCGATAGACAGATAGATATTGTCCTTCCAAGTGAAGGAGGTGGTGGTGGGCGTAGATAGATAGGTAGGTAGGTAGGTAGGTCGATGAGGTTGATTAGATAGATAGATAGATAGATAGATAGATAGATAGATAGATAGATAGATAGATAGATAGATAGATAGATAGATAGATAGATAGATAGATAGATATATAGATAGATAGATAGATAGATAGCCCCTACACACTAACACATCGCAAGCTGTGGAGCTTCCAGGTGGTGGTGCTGGTCTTTCTCATGGGGGACACAGCATCTTCTTCGCTGCATCAGAGGTTGGCCTAGAGTCCTCCAGGGATGAAGATTCAGCTGGGCATTGGAACGACAGTAGGGTGAGTAAAAGATGGCTTTATGTTATGTTTTATCCCTTTCAAGCATAGATAGGTAGGTAGGTAGGTAGGTAGGTGAGATAGATAGATAGATAGGTAGATAGGTAGATAGATAGGTGTGTAGGTAGATGTGTAGGTAGGTGTGTAGGTAGGTAGGTAGATAGACAGATAGATATTGTCCTTACAAGTGAAGGAGGTGGTGGTGGGCGTAGATAGATAGGTAGGTAGGTAGATAGGTGTGTAGGTAGATGTGTAGGTAGGTGTGTAGGTAGGTCGATAGACAGATAGATATTGTCCTTCCAAGTGAAGGAGGTGGTGGTGGGCGTAGATAGATAGGTAGGTAGGTAGGTAGGTCGATGAGGTTGATTAGATAGATAGATAGATAGATAGATAGATAGATAGATAGATAGATAGATAGATAGATAGATAGATAGATAGATAGATAGATAGATAGGTAGATAGATAGATAGGTAGATAGATAGGTGTGTAGGTAGGTGTGTGGGTAGGTGTGTAGGTAGGTCGATAGACAGATAGATATTGTCCTTCCAAGTGAAGGAGGTGGTGGTGGGCGTAGATAGATAGATAGGTAGGTAGGTAGGTAGGTCGATGAGGTTGATTAGATAGATAGATAGATAGATAGATAGATAGATAGATAGATAGATAGATAGATAGATAGATAGATAGATAGATAGATAGATTTTTTCCTTCCAAGTGAAGGGGGTGGTGGTGGGCCTAGATAGATAGGTAGGTGAGATAGATAGATAGATAGATAGATAGATAGATAGATAGATAGATAGATAGATAGATAGATAGATAGATAGATAGATAGATAGATAGATAGATAGATAGATAGATAGATAGCCCCTACACACTAACACATCGCAAGCTGTGGAGCTTCCAGGTGGTGGTGCTGGTCTTTCTCATGGGGGACACAGCATCTTCTTCGCTGCATCAGAGGTTGGCCTAGAGTCCTCCAGGGATGAAGATTCAGCTGGGCATTGGAACAACAGTAGGGTGAGTAAAAGATGGCTTTATTTGATTTTTTATCCCTTTCAAGCATAGATAGGTAGGTAGGTAGGTAGGTAGGTGAGATAGATAGATAGATAGATAGATAGATAGATAGATAGATAGATAGATAGATAGATAGATAGATAGGTAGATAGGTAGATAGATAGTTGTGTAGGTAGGTGTGTGGGTAGGTAGGTCGATAGACAGATAGATATTGTCCTTCCAAGTGAAGGAGGTGGTGGTGGGCGTAGATAGATAGGTAGGTAGGTAGGTAGGTCGATGAGGTTGATTAGATAGATAGATAGATAGATAGATAGATAGATAGATAGATAGATAGATAGATAGATAGATAGATAGATAGATAGATAGATAGATAGATAGATAGATAGATAGATAGATAGATTTTTTCCTTCCAAGTGAAGGGGGTGGTGGTGGGCCTAGATAGATAGGTAGGTGAGATAGATAGATAGATAGATAGATAGATAGATAGATAGATAGATAGATAGATAGATAGATAGATAGATAGATAGATAGATAGATAGATAGATAGATAGATAGATAGATAGATAGATAGATAGATAGCCCCTACACACTAACACATCGCAAGCTGTGGAGCTTCCAGGTGGTGGTGCTGGTCTTTCTCATGGGGGACACAGCATCTTCTTCGCTGCATCAGAGGTTGGCCTAGAGTCCTCCAGGGATGAAGATTCAGCTGGGCATTGGAACAACAGTAGGGTGAGTAAAAGATGGCTTTATTTGATTTTTTATCCCTTTCAAGCATAGATAGGTAGGTAGGTAGGTAGGTAGGTGAGATAGATAGATAGATAGATAGGTAGATAGGTAGATAGATAGTTGTGTAGGTAGGTGTGTGGGTAGGTAGGTCGATAGACAGATAGATATTGTCCTTCCAAGTGAAGGAGGTGGTGGTGGGCGTAGATAGATAGGTAGGTAGGTAGGTAGGTCGATGAGGTTGATTAGATAGATAGATAGATAGATAGATAGATAGATAGATAGATAGATAGATAGATAGATAGATAGATAGATAGATAGATAGATAGATAGATAGATAGATAGATTTTTTCCTTCCAAGTGAAGGGGGTGGTGGTGGGCCTAGATAGATAGGTAGGTGAGATAGATAGATAGATAGATAGATAGATAGATAGATAGATAGATAGATAGATAGATAGATAGATAGATAGATAGATAGATAGATAGATAGATAGATAGATAGATAGATAGATAGATAGCCCCTACACACTAACACATCGCAAGCTGTGGAGCTTCCAGGTGGTGGTGCTGGTCTTTCTCATGGGGGACACAGCATCTTCTTCGCTGCATCAGAGGTTGGCCTAGAGTCCTCCAGGGATGAAGATTCAGCTGGGCATTGGAACGACAGTAGGGTGAGTAAAAGATGGCTTTATTTTATTTTTTATCCCTTTCAAGCATAGATAGGTAGGTAGGTAGGTAGGTAGGTGAGATAGATAGATAGATAGATAGGTAGATAGGTAGATAGATAGGTGTGTAGGTAGATGTGTAGGTAGGTGTGTAGGTAGGTAGGTAGATAGACAGATAGATATTGTCCTTACAAGTGAAGGAGGTGGTGGTGGGCGTAGATAGATAGGTAGGTAGGTAGATAGATAGATAGATAGATAGATAGATAGATAGATAGATAGATAGATAGATAGATAGATAGATAGATAGATAGATAGATAGATAGATAGATTTTTTCCTTCCAAGTGAAGGGGGTGGTGGTGGGCCTAGATAGATAGGTAGGTGAGATAGATAGATAGATAGATAGATAGATAGATAGATAGATAGATAGATAGATAGATAGATAGATAGATAGATAGATAGATAGATAGATAGATAGATAGATAGATAGATAGATAGATAGATAGATAGATTTTTTCCTTCCAAGTGAAGGGGGTGGTGGTGGGCCTAGATAGATAGGTAGGTGAGATAGATAGATAGATAGATAGATAGATAGATAGATAGATAGATAGATAGATAGATAGATAGATAGATAGATAGATAGATAGATAGATAGATAGATAGATAGATAGATAGCCCCTACACACTAACACATCGCAAGCTGTGGAGCTTCCAGGTGGTGGTGCTGGTCTTTCTCATGGGGGACACAGCATCTTCTTCGCTGCATCAGAGGTTGGCCTAGAGTCCTCCAGGGATGAAGATTCAGCTGGGCATTGGAACAACAGTAGGGTGAGTAAAAGATGGCTTTATTTGATTTTTTATCCCTTTCAAGCATAGATAGGTAGGTAGGTAGGTAGGTAGGTGAGATAGATAGATAGATAGATAGATAGATAGATAGATAGATAGATAGATAGATAGATAGATAGATAGATAGGTAGATAGGTAGATAGATAGTTGTGTAGGTAGGTGTGTGGGTAGGTAGGTCGATAGACAGATAGATATTGTCCTTCCAAGTGAAGGAGGTGGTGGTGGGCGTAGATAGATAGGTAGGTAGGTAGGTAGGTCGATGAGGTTGATTAGATAGATAGATAGATAGATAGATAGATAGATAGATAGATAGATAGATAGATAGATAGATAGATAGATAGATAGATAGATAGATAGATAGATAGATAGATAGATAGATAGATAGATAGATTTTTTCCTTCCAAGTGAAGGGGGTGGTGGTGGGCCTAGATAGATAGGTAGGTGAGATAGATAGATAGATAGATAGATAGATAGATAGATAGATAGATAGATAGATAGATAGATAGATAGATAGATAGATAGATAGATAGATAGATAGATAGATAGATAGATAGATAGATAGATAGCCCCTACACACTAACACATCGCAAGCTGTGGAGCTTCCAGGTGGTGGTGCTGGTCTTTCTCATGGGGGACACAGCATCTTCTTCGCTGCATCAGAGGTTGGCCTAGAGTCCTCCAGGGATGAAGATTCAGCTGGGCATTGGAACAACAGTAGGGTGAGTAAAAGATGGCTTTATTTGATTTTTTATCCCTTTCAAGCATAGATAGGTAGGTAGGTAGGTAGGTAGGTGAGATAGATAGATAGATAGATAGGTAGATAGGTAGATAGATAGTTGTGTAGGTAGGTGTGTGGGTAGGTAGGTCGATAGACAGATAGATATTGTCCTTCCAAGTGAAGGAGGTGGTGGTGGGCGTAGATAGATAGGTAGGTAGGTAGGTAGGTCGATGAGGTTGATTAGATAGATAGATAGATAGATAGATAGATAGATAGATAGATAGATAGATAGATAGATAGATAGATAGATAGATAGATAGATAGATAGATAGATAGATAGATAGATTTTTTCCTTCCAAGTGAAGGGGGTGGTGGTGGGCCTAGATAGATAGGTAGGTGAGATAGATAGATAGATAGATAGATAGATAGATAGATAGATAGATAGATAGATAGATAGATAGATAGATAGATAGATAGATAGATAGATAGATAGATAGATAGATAGATAGATAGCCCCTACACACTAACACATCGCAAGCTGTGGAGCTTCCAGGTGGTGGTGCTGGTCTTTCTCATGGGGGACACAGCATCTTCTTCGCTGCATCAGAGGTTGGCCTAGAGTCCTCCAGGGATGAAGATTCAGCTGGGCATTGGAACGACAGTAGGGTGAGTAAAAGATGGCTTTATTTTATTTTTTATCCCTTTCAAGCATAGATAGGTAGGTAGGTAGGTAGGTAGGTGAGATAGATAGATAGATAGATAGGTAGATAGGTAGATAGATAGGTGTGTAGGTAGATGTGTAGGTAGGTGTGTAGGTAGGTAGGTAGATAGACAGATAGATATTGTCCTTACAAGTGAAGGAGGTGGTGGTGGGCGTAGATAGATAGGTAGGTAGGTAGATAGGTGTGTAGGTAGATGTGTAGGTAGGTGTGTAGGTAGGTCGATAGACAGATAGATATTGTCCTTCCAAGTGAAGGAGGTGGTGGTGGGCGTAGATAGATAGGTAGGTAGGTAGGTAGGTCGATGAGGTTGATTAGATAGATAGATAGATAGATAGATAGATAGATAGATAGATAGATAGATAGATAGATAGATAGATAGATAGATAGATAGATAGATAGATAGATAGATAGATAGATAGCCCCTACACACTAACACATCGCAAGCTGTGTAGCTTCCAGGTGGTGGTGCTGGTCTTTCTCATGGGGGACACAGCATCTTCTTCGCTGCATCAGAGGTTGGCCTAGAGTCCTCCAGGGATGAAGATTCAGCTGGGCATTGGAACGACAGTAGGGTGAGTAAAAGATGGCTTTATTTTATTTTTTATCCCTTTCAAGCATAGATAGGTAGGTAGGTAGGTAGGTAGGTGAGATAGATAGATAGATAGATAGATAGATAGATAGATAGATAGATAGATAGATAGATAGATAGATAGATAGATAGATAGATAGATAGGTAGATAGGTGGATAGATAGGTGTGTAGGTAGGTGTGTGGGTAGGTGTGTAGGTAGGTCGATAGACAGATAGATATTGTCCTTCCAAGTGAAGGAGGTGGTGGTGGGCGTAGATAGATAGATAGGTAGGTAGATAGATAGATAGATAGATTTTTTCCTTCCAAGTGAAGGGGGTGGTGGTGGGCCTAGATAGATAGGTAGGTGAGATAGATAGATAGATAGATAGATAGATAGATAGATAGATAGATAGATAGATAGATAGATAGATAGATAGATAGATAGATAGATAGATAGATAGATAGATAGATAGATTTTTTCCTTCCAAGTGAAGGGGGTGGTGGTGGGCCTAGATAGATAGATAGATAGATAGATAGATAGATAGATAGATAGATAGATAGATAGATAGATAGATAGATAGATAGATAGATAGATAGCCCCTACACACTAACACATCGCAAGCTGTGGAGCTTCCAGGTGGTGGTGCTGGTCTTTCTCATGGGGGACACAGCATCTTCTTCGCTGCATCAGAGGTTGGCCTAGAGTCCTCCAGGGATGAAGATTCAGCTGGGCATTGGAACAACAGTAGGGTGAGTAAAAGATGGCTTTATTTTATTTTTTATCCCTTTCAAGCATAGATAGGTAGGTAGGTAGGTAGGTAGGTAGGTAGGTAGGTAGGTAGGTAGGTAGGTAGGTAGGTGTGTAGGTAGATGTGTAGGTAGGTGTGTAGGTAGGTAGGTCGATAGACAGATAGATATTGTCCTTCCAAGTGAAGGAGGTGGTGGTGGGCGTAGATAGATAGGTAGGTAGGTAGGTAGGTCGATGAGGTTGATTAGATAGATAGATAGATAGATAGATAGATAGATAGATAGATAGATAGATAGATAGATAGATAGATAGATAGATAGATAGATAGATAGATAGCCCCTACACACTAACACATCGCAAGCTGTGGAGCTTCCAGGTGGTGGTGCTGGTCTTTCTCATGGGGGACACAGCATCTTCTTCGCTGCATCAGAGGTTGGCCTAGAGTCCTCCAGGGATGAAGATTCAGCTGGGCATTGGAACGACAGTAGGGTGAGTAAAAGATGGCTTTATGTTATGTTTTATCCCTTTCAAGCATAGATAGGTAGGTAGGTAGGTAGGTAGGTGAGATAGATAGATAGATAGGTAGATAGGTAGATAGATAGGTGTGTAGGTAGATGTGTAGGTAGGTGTGTAGGTAGGTAGGTAGATAGACAGATAGATATTGTCCTTACAAGTGAAGGAGGTGGTGGTGGGCGTAGATAGATAGGTAGGTAGGTAGATAGGTGTGTAGGTAGATGTGTAGGTAGGTGTGTAGGTAGGTCGATAGACAGATAGATATTGTCCTTCCAAGTGAAGGAGGTGGTGGTGGGCGTAGATAGATAGGTAGGTAGGTAGGTAGGTCGATGAGGTTGATTAGATAGATAGATAGATAGATAGATAGATAGATAGATAGATAGATAGATAGATAGATAGATAGATAGATAGATAGATAGATAGATAGATAGATAGGTAGATAGATAGGTGTGTAGGTAGGTGTGTGGGTAGGTGTGTAGGTAGGTCGATAGACAGATAGATATTGTCCTTCCAAGTGAAGGAGGTGGTGGTGGGCGTAGATAGATAGATAGGTAGGTAGGTAGGTAGGTCGATGAGGTTGATTAGATAGATAGATAGATAGATAGATAGATAGATAGATAGATAGATAGATAGATAGATAGATAGATAGATAGATAGATAGATAGATAGATAGATAGATAGATAGATAGATAGATAGATAGATAGATAGATAGATTTTTTCCTTCCAAGTGAAGGGGGTGGTGGTGGGCCTAGATAGATAGGTAGGTGAGATAGATAGATAGATAGATAGATAGATAGATAGATAGATAGATAGATAGATAGATAGATAGATAGATAGATAGATAGATAGATAGATAGATAGATAGATAGATAGATAGATAGATAGATAGATAGATAGATAGCCCCTACACACTAACACATCGCAAGCTGTGGAGCTTCCAGGTGGTGGTGCTGGTCTTTCTCATGGGGGACACAGCATCTTCTTCGCTGCATCAGAGGTTGGCCTAGAGTCCTCCAGGGATGAAGATTCAGCTGGGCATTGGAACAACAGTAGGGTGAGTAAAAGATGGCTTTATTTGATTTTTTATCCCTTTCAAGCATAGATAGGTAGGTAGGTAGGTAGGTAGGTGAGATAGATAGATAGATAGATAGATAGATAGATAGATAGATAGATAGATAGATAGATAGATAGGTAGATAGGTAGATAGATAGTTGTGTAGGTAGGTGTGTGGGTAGGTAGGTCGATAGACAGATAGATATTGTCCTTCCAAGTGAAGGAGGTGGTGGTGGGCGTAGATAGATAGGTAGGTAGGTAGGTAGGTCGATGAGGTTGATTAGATAGATAGATAGATAGATAGATAGATAGATAGATAGATAGATAGATAGATAGATAGATAGATAGATAGATAGATAGATAGATAGATAGATAGATAGATAGATAGATAGATAGATAGATAGATAGATTTTTTCCTTCCAAGTGAAGGGGGTGGTGGTGGGCCTAGATAGATAGGTAGGTGAGATAGATAGATAGATAGATAGATAGATAGATAGATAGATAGATAGATAGATAGATAGATAGATAGATAGATAGATAGATAGATAGATAGATAGATAGATAGATAGATAGATAGATAGATAGATAGATAGATAGCCCCTACACACTAACACATCGCAAGCTGTGGAGCTTCCAGGTGGTGGTGCTGGTCTTTCTCATGGGGGACACAGCATCTTCTTCGCTGCATCAGAGGTTGGCCTAGAGTCCTCCAGGGATGAAGATTCAGCTGGGCATTGGAACAACAGTAGGGTGAGTAAAAGATGGCTTTATTTGATTTTTTATCCCTTTCAAGCATAGATAGGTAGGTAGGTAGGTAGGTAGGTGAGATAGATAGATAGATAGATAGGTAGATAGGTAGATAGATAGTTGTGTAGGTAGGTGTGTGGGTAGGTAGGTCGATAGACAGATAGATATTGTCCTTCCAAGTGAAGGAGGTGGTGGTGGGCGTAGATAGATAGGTAGGTAGGTAGGTAGGTCGATGAGGTTGATTAGATAGATAGATAGATAGATAGATAGATAGATAGATAGATAGATAGATAGATAGATAGATAGATAGATAGATAGATAGATAGATAGATAGATAGATAGATAGATAGATAGATTTTTTCCTTCCAAGTGAAGGGGGTGGTGGTGGGCCTAGATAGATAGGTAGGTGAGATAGATAGATAGATAGATAGATAGATAGATAGATAGATAGATAGATAGATAGATAGATAGATAGATAGATAGATAGATAGATAGATAGATAGATAGATAGATAGATAGCCCCTACACACTAACACATCGCAAGCTGTGGAGCTTCCAGGTGGTGGTGCTGGTCTTTCTCATGGGGGACACAGCATCTTCTTCGCTGCATCAGAGGTTGGCCTAGAGTCCTCCAGGGATGAAGATTCAGCTGGGCATTGGAACGACAGTAGGGTGAGTAAAAGATGGCTTTATTTTATTTTTTATCCCTTTCAAGCATAGATAGGTAGGTAGGTAGGTAGGTAGGTGAGATAGATAGATAGATAGATAGGTAGATAGGTAGATAGATAGGTGTGTAGGTAGATGTGTAGGTAGGTGTGTAGGTAGGTAGGTAGATAGACAGATAGATATTGTCCTTACAAGTGAAGGAGGTGGTGGTGGGCGTAGATAGATAGGTAGGTAGGTAGATAGGTGTGTAGGTAGATGTGTAGGTAGGTGTGTAGGTAGGTCGATAGACAGATAGATATTGTCCTTCCAAGTGAAGGAGGTGGTGGTGGGCGTAGATAGATAGGTAGGTAGGTAGGTAGGTCGATGAGGTTGATTAGATAGATAGATAGATAGATAGATAGATAGATAGATAGATAGATAGATAGATAGATAGATAGATAGATAGATAGATAGATAGATAGATAGATAGATAGATAGATAGATAGCCCCTACACACTAACACATCGCAAGCTGTGTAGCTTCCAGGTGGTGGTGCTGGTCTTTCTCATGGGGGACACAGCATCTTCTTCGCTGCATCAGAGGTTGGCCTAGAGTCCTCCAGGGATGAAGATTCAGCTGGGCATTGGAACGACAGTAGGGTGAGTAAAAGATGGCTTTATTTTATTTTTTATCCCTTTCAAGCATAGATAGGTAGGTAGGTAGGTAGGTAGGTGAGATAGATAGATAGATAGATAGATAGATAGATAGATAGATAGATAGATAGATAGATAGATAGATAGATAGATAGGTAGATAGGTGGATAGATAGGTGTGTAGGTAGGTGTGTGGGTAGGTGTGTAGGTAGGTCGATAGACAGATAGATATTGTCCTTCCAAGTGAAGGAGGTGGTGGTGGGCGTAGATAGATAGATAGGTAGGTAGATAGATAGATAGATAGATTTTTTCCTTCCAAGTGAAGGGGGTGGTGGTGGGCCTAGATAGATAGGTAGGTGAGATAGATAGATAGATAGATAGATAGATAGATAGATAGATAGATAGATAGATAGATAGATAGATAGATAGATAGATAGATAGATAGATAGATAGATAGATAGATAGATAGATAGATAGATTTTTTCCTTCCAAGTGAAGGGGGTGGTGGTGGGCCTAGATAGATAGATAGATAGATAGATAGATAGATAGATAGATAGATAGATAGATAGATAGATAGATAGATAGATAGATAGATAGATAGATAGATAGATAGATAGATAGATAGATAGACCCGACACACTAACACATCGCAAGCTGTGGAGCTTCCAGGTGGTGGTGCTGGTCTTTCTCATGGGGGACACAGCATCTTCTTCGCTGCATCAGAGGTTGGCCTAGAGTCCTCCAGGGATGAAGATTCAGCTGGGCATTGGAACAACAGTAGGGTGAGTAAAAGATGGCTTTATTTTATTTTTTATCCCTTTCAAGCATAGATAGGTAGGTAGGTAGGTAGGTAGGTAGGTAGGTAGGTAGGTAGGTAGGTAGGTAGGTAGGTAGGTAGGTGAGATAGATAGATAGATAGATAGATAGATAGATAGATAGATAGATAGAGATAGATAGATAGATAGATAGATAGATAGATAGATAGATAGATAGATAGATAGATAGATAGATAGATAGATAGATAGATAGATAGATAGATAGATAGATAGCCCCTACACACTAACACATCGCAAGCTGTGGAGCTTCCAGGTGGTGGTGCTGGTCTTTCTCATGGGGGACACAGCATCTTCTTCGCTGCATCAGAGGTTGGCCTAGAGTCCTCCAGGGATGAAGATTCAGCTGGGCATTGGAACAACAGTAGGGTGAGTAAAAGATGGCTTTATTTGATTTTTTATCCCTTTCAAGCATAGATAGGTAGGTAGGTAGGTAGGTAGGTGAGATAGATAGATAGATAGATAGATAGATAGATAGATAGATAGATAGATAGATAGATAGGTAGATAGGTAGATAGATAGTTGTGTAGGTAGGTGTGTGGGTAGGTAGGTCGATAGACAGATAGATATTGTCCTTCCAAGTGAAGGAGGTGGTGGTGGGCGTAGATAGATAGGTAGGTAGGTAGGTAGGTCGATGAGGTTGATTAGATAGATAGATAGATAGATAGATAGATAGATAGATAGATAGATAGATAGATAGATAGATAGATAGATAGATAGATAGATAGATAGATAGATAGATAGATAGATTTTTTCCTTCCAAGTGAAGGGGGTGGTGGTGGGCCTAGATAGATAGGTAGGTGAGATAGATAGATAGATAGATAGATAGATAGATAGATAGATAGATAGATAGATAGATAGATAGATAGATAGATAGATAGATAGATAGATAGATAGATAGATAGATAGATAGATAGATAGATAGATAGATAGATAGCCCCTACACACTAACACATCGCAAGCTGTGGAGCTTCCAGGTGGTGGTGCTGGTCTTTCTCATGGGGGACACAGCATCTTCTTCGCTGCATCAGAGGTTGGCCTAGAGTCCTCCAGGGATGAAGATTCAGCTGGGCATTGGAACAACAGTAGGGTGAGTAAAAGATGGCTTTATTTGATTTTTTATCCCTTTCAAGCATAGATAGGTAGGTAGGTAGGTAGGTAGGTGAGATAGATAGATAGATAGATAGGTAGATAGGTAGATAGATAGTTGTGTAGGTAGGTGTGTGGGTAGGTAGGTCGATAGACAGATAGATATTGTCCTTCCAAGTGAAGGAGGTGGTGGTGGGCGTAGATAGATAGGTAGGTAGGTAGGTAGGTCGATGAGGTTGATTAGATAGATAGATAGATAGATAGATAGATAGATAGATAGATAGATAGATAGATAGATAGATAGATAGATAGATAGATAGATAGATAGATAGATAGATAGATAGATTTTTTCCTTCCAAGTGAAGGGGGTGGTGGTGGGCCTAGATAGATAGGTAGGTGAGATAGATAGATAGATAGATAGATAGATAGATAGATAGATAGATAGATAGATAGATAGATAGATAGATAGATAGATAGATAGATAGATAGATAGATAGATAGATAGCCCCTACACACTAACACATCGCAAGCTGTGGAGCTTCCAGGTGGTGGTGCTGGTCTTTCTCATGGGGGACACAGCATCTTCTTCGCTGCATCAGAGGTTGGCCTAGAGTCCTCCAGGGATGAAGATTCAGCTGGGCATTGGAACGACAGTAGGGTGAGTAAAAGATGGCTTTATTTTATTTTTTATCCCTTTCAAGCATAGATAGGTAGGTAGGTAGGTAGGTAGGTGAGATAGATAGATAGATAGATAGGTAGATAGGTAGATAGATAGGTGTGTAGGTAGATGTGTAGGTAGGTGTGTAGGTAGGTAGGTAGATAGACAGATAGATATTGTCCTTACAAGTGAAGGAGGTGGTGGTGGGCGTAGATAGATAGGTAGGTAGGTAGATAGGTGTGTAGGTAGATGTGTAGGTAGGTGTGTAGGTAGGTCGATAGACAGATAGATATTGTCCTTCCAAGTGAAGGAGGTGGTGGTGGGCGTAGATAGATAGGTAGGTAGGTAGGTAGGTCGATGAGGTTGATTAGATAGATAGATAGATAGATAGATAGATAGATAGATAGATAGATAGATAGATAGATAGATAGATAGATAGATAGATAGATAGATAGATAGATAGATAGATAGCCCCTACACACTAACACATCGCAAGCTGTGTAGCTTCCAGGTGGTGGTGCTGGTCTTTCTCATGGGGGACACAGCATCTTCTTCGCTGCATCAGAGGTTGGCCTAGAGTCCTCCAGGGATGAAGATTCAGCTGGGCATTGGAACGACAGTAGGGTGAGTAAAAGATGGCTTTATTTTATTTTTTATCCCTTTCAAGCATAGATAGGTAGGTAGGTAGGTAGGTAGGTGAGATAGATAGATAGATAGATAGATAGATAGATAGATAGATAGATAGATAGATAGATAGATAGATAGGTAGATAGGTGGATAGATAGGTGTGTAGGTAGGTGTGTGGGTAGGTGTGTAGGTAGGTCGATAGACAGATAGATATTGTCCTTCCAAGTGAAGGAGGTGGTGGTGGGCGTAGATAGATAGATAGGTAGGTAGATAGATAGATAGATAGATTTTTTCCTTCCAAGTGAAGGGGGTGGTGGTGGGCCTAGATAGATAGGTAGGTGAGATAGATAGATAGATAGATAGATAGATAGATAGATAGATAGATAGATAGATAGATAGATAGATAGATAGATAGATAGATAGATAGATAGATAGATAGATAGATAGATAGATAGATAGATAGATAGATAGATAGATAGATAGATAGATAGATAGATTTTTTCCTTCCAAGTGAAGGGGGTGGTGGTGGGCCTAGATAGATAGATAGATAGATAGATAGATAGATAGATAGATAGATAGATAGATAGATAGATAGATAGATAGATAGATAGATAGATAGATAGATAGATAGATAGATAGATAGATAGATAGATAGATAGATAGACCCGACACACTAACACATCGCAAGCTGTGGAGCTTCCAGGTGGTGGTGCTGGTCTTTCTCATGGGGGACACAGCATCTTCTTCGCTGCATCAGAGGTTGGCCTAGAGTCCTCCAGGGATGAAGATTCAGCTGGGCATTGGAACAACAGTAGGGTGAGTAAAAGATGGCTTTATTTTATTTTTTATCCCTTTCAAGCATAGATAGGTAGGTAGGTAGGTAGGTAGGTAGGTAGGTAGGTAGGTAGGTAGGTAGGTAGGTAGGTAGGTGAGATAGATAGATAGATAGATAGATAGATAGATAGATAGATAGATAGATAGATAGATAGATAGATAGATAGATAGATAGATAGATAGATAGACCCGACACACTAACACATCGCAAGCTGTGGAGCTTCCAGGTGGTGGTGCTGGTCTTTCTCATGGGGGACACAGCATCTTCTTCGCTGCATCAGAGGTTGGCCTAGAGTCCTCCAGGGATGAAGATTCAGCTGGGCATTGGAACAACAGTAGGGTGAGTAAAAGATGGCTTTATTTTATTTTTTATCCCTTTCAAGCATAGATAGGTAGGTAGGTAGGTAGGTAGGTAGGTAGGTAGGTGAGATAGATAGATAGATAGATAGATAGATAGATAGATAGATAGATAGATAGATAGATAGATAGATAGATAGATAGATAGATAGATAGATAGGTAGATAGGTAGATAGATAGGTGTGTAGGTAGGTGTGTGGGTAGGTGTGTAGGTAGGTCGATAGACAGATAGATATTGTCCTTCCAAGTGAAGGAGGTGGTGGTGGGCGTAGATAGATAGATAGGTAGGTAGGTAGGTAGGTAGGTCGATGAGGTTGATTAGATAGATAGATAGATAGATAGATAGATAGATAGATAGATAGATAGATAGATAGATAGATAGATAGATAGATAGATAGATAGATAGATAGATAGATAGATAGATAGATAGATATTTTCCTTCCAAGTGAAGGGGGTGGTGGTGGGCCTAGATAGATAGATAGATAGATAGATAGATAGATAGATAGATAGATAGATAGATAGATAGATAGATAGATAGATAGATAGATAGATAGATAGATAGATAGATAGATAGATAGATAGATAGATAGATAGATAGATAGATAGATAGATAGACCCGACACACTAACACATCGCAAGCTGTGGAGCTTCCAGGTGGTGGTGCTGGTCTTTCTCATGGGGGACACAGCATCTTCTTCGCTGCATCAGAGGTTGGCCTAGAGTCCTCCAGGGATGAAGATTCAGCTGGGCATTGGAACAACAGTAGGGTGAGTAAAAGATGGCTTTATTTTATTTTTTATCCCTTTCAAGCATAGATAGGTAGGTAGGTAGGTAGGTAGGTAGGTAGGTAGGTAGGTAGGTAGGTAGGTAGGTGAGATAGATAGATAGATAGATAGATAGATAGATAGATAGATAGATAGATAGATAGATAGATAGATAGATAGATAGATAGATAGATAGATAGATAGATAGATAGGTGTGTAGGTAGGTGTGTGGGTAGGTGTGTAGGTAGGTCGATAGACAGATAGATATTGTCCTTCCAAGTGAAGGAGGTGGTGGTGGGCGTAGATAGATAGATAGGTAGGTAGGTAGGTAGGTAGGTCGATGAGGTTGATTAGATAGATAGATAGATAGATAGATAGATAGATAGATAGATAGATAGATAGATAGATAGATAGATAGATAGATAGATAGATAGATAGATAGATTTTTTCCTTCCAAGTGAAGGGGGTGGTGGTGGGCCTAGATAGATAGGTAGGTGAGATAGATAGATAGGTAGATAGATAGATAGATAGATAGATAGATAGATAGATAGATAGATAGATAGATAGATAGATAGATAGATAGATAGATAGATAGATAGATAGATAGATAGATAGATAGATAGATAGATAGATAGATAGATAGATTTTTTCCTTCCAAGTGAAGGGGGTGGTGGTGGGCCTAGATAGATAGATAGATAGATAGATAGATAGATAGATAGATAGATAGATAGATAGATAGATAGATAGATAGATAGATAGATAGATAGATAGATAGATAGATAGCCCCTACACACTAACACATCGCAAGCTGTGGAGCTTCCAGGTGGTGGTGCTGGTCTTTCTCATGGGGGACACAGCATCTTCGCTGCATCAGAGGTTGGCCTAGAGTCCTCCAGGGATGAAGATTCAGCTGGGCATTGGAACAACAGTAGGGTGAGTAAAAGATGGCTTTATTTGATTTTTTATCCCTTTCAAGCATAGATAGGTAGGTAGGTAGGTAGGTAGGTAGGTGTGTAGGTAGATGTGTAGGTAGGTGTGTAGGTAGGTAGGTCGATAGACAGATAGATATTGTCCTTCCAAGTGAAGGAGGTGGTGGTGGGCGTAGATAGATAGGTAGGTAGGTAGGTAGGTCGATGAGGTTGATTAGATAGATAGATAGATAGATAGATAGATAGATAGATAGATAGATAGATAGATAGATAGATAGATAGATAGATAGATAGATAGATAGATAGATAGATAGATAGATAGATAGATTTTTTCCTTCCAAGTGAAGGGGGTGGTGGTGGGCCTAGATAGATCGGTAGGTGAGATAGATAGATAGATAGATAGTGAGATAGATAGATAGATAGATAGATAGATAGATAGATAGATAGATAGATAGATAGATAGATAGATAGATAGATAGATAGATAGATAGGTAGATAGATAGGTGTGTAGGTAGGTGTGTGGGTAGGTGTGTAGGTAGGTCGATAGACAGATAGATATTGTCCTTCCAAGTGAAGGAGGTGGTGGTGGGCGTAGATAGATAGATAGGTAGGTAGGTAGGTAGGTAGGTCGATGAGGTTGATTAGATAGATAGATAGATAGATAGATAGATAGATAGATAGATAGATAGATAGATAGATAGATAGATAGATAGATAGATAGATAGATAGATAGATAGATAGATTTTTTCCTTCCAAGTGAAGGGGGTGGTGGTGGGCCTAGATAGATAGGTAGGTGAGATAGATAGATAGATAGATAGATAGATAGATAGATAGATAGATAGATAGATAGATAGATAGATAGATAGATAGATAGATAGATAGATAGATAGATAGATAGATAGATAGATAGATAGATAGATAGATAGATAGATAGATAGATTTTTTCCTTCCAAGTGAAGGGGGTGGTGGTGGGCCTAGATAGATAGATAGATAGATAGATAGATAGATAGATAGATAGATAGATAGATAGATAGATAGATAGATAGATAGATAGATAGATAGATAGATAGATAGATAGATTTTTTCCTTCCAAGTGAAGGGGGTGGTGGTGGGCCTAGATAGATAGGTAGGTGAGATAGATAGATAGATAGATAGATAGATAGATAGATAGATAGATAGATAGATAGATAGATAGATAGATAGATAGATAGATAGATAGATAGATAGATAGATAGATAGATAGATAGATAGCCCCTACACACTAACACATCGCAAGCTGTGGAGCTTCCAGGTGGTGGTGCTGGTCTTTCTCATGGGGGACACAGCATCTTCTTCGCTGCATCAGAGGTTGGCCTAGAGTCCTCCAGGGATGAAGATTCAGCTGGGCATTGGAACAACAGTAGGGTGAGTAAAAGATGGCTTTATTTGATTTTTTATCCCTTTCAAGCATAGATAGGTAGGTAGGTAGGTAGGTAGGTAGGTAGGTAGGTAGGTAGGTAGGTAGGTAGGTAGGTAGGTGTGTAGGTAGATGTGTAGGTAGGTGTGTAGGTAGGTAGGTCGATAGACAGATAGATATTGTCCTTCCAAGTGAAGGAGGTGGTGGTGGGCGTAGATAGATAGGTAGGTAGGTAGGTAGGTCGATGAGGTTGATTAGATAGATAGATAGATAGATAGATAGATAGATAGATAGATAGATAGATAGATAGATAGATAGATAGATAGATAGATAGATTGATAGATAGATAGATAGATAGATAGATAGATAGATAGATAGATAGATAGATAGATAGATAGATAGATTTTTTCCTTCCAAGTGAAGGGGGTGGTGGTGGGCCTAGATAGATAGGTAGGTGAGATAGATAGATAGGTAGATAGATAGATAGATAGATAGATAGATAGATAGATAGATAGATAGATAGATAGATAGATAGATAGATAGATAGATAGATAGATAGATAGATAGATAGATTTTTTCCTTCCAAGTGAAGGGGGTGGTGGTGGGCCTAGATAGATAGATAGATAGATAGATAGATAGATAGATAGATAGATAGATAGATAGATAGATAGATAGATAGATAGATAGATAGATAGATAGATAGATAGATAGATAGATAGATAGATAGATAGACCCGACACACTAACACATCGCAAGCTGTGGAGCTTCCAGGTGGTGGTGCTGGTCTTTCTCATGGGGGACACAGCATCTTCTTCGCTGCATCAGAGGTTGGCCTAGAGTCCTCCAGGGATGAAGATTCAGCTGGGCATTGGAACAACAGTAGGGTGAGTAAAAGATGGCTTTATTTTATTTTTTATCCCTTTCAAGCATAGATAGGTAGGTAGGTAGGTAGGTAGGTAGGTAGGTAGGTAGGTGAGATAGATAGATAGATAGATAGATAGATAGATAGATAGATAGATAGATAGATAGATAGATAGATAGATAGATAGGTAGATAGGTAGATAGATAGGTGTGTAGGTAGGTGTGTGGGTAGGTGTGTAGGTAGGTCGATAGACAGATAGATATTGTCCTTCCAAGTGAAGGAGGTGGTGGTGGGCGTAGATAGATAGATAGGTAGGTAGGTAGGTAGGTAGGTCGATGAGGTTGATTAGATAGATAGATAGATAGATAGATAGATAGATAGATAGATAGATAGATAGATAGATAGATAGATAGATAGATAGATAGATAGATAGATAGATAGATAGATAGATAGATTTTTTCCTTCCAAGTGAAGGGGGTGGTGGTGGGCCTAGATAGATAGATAGATAGATAGATAGATAGATAGATAGATAGATAGATAGATAGATAGATAGATAGATAGATAGATAGATAGATAGATAGATAGATAGATAGATAGATAGATAGACCCGACACACTAACACATCGCAAGCTGTGGAGCTTCCAGGTGGTGGTGCTGGTCTTTCTCATGGGGGACACAGCATCTTCTTCGCTGCATCAGAGGTTGGCCTAGAGTCCTCCAGGGATGAAGATTCAGCTGGGCATTGGAACAACAGTAGGGTGAGTAAAAGATGGCTTTATTTTATTTTTTATCCCTTTCAAGCATAGATAGGTAGGTAGGTAGGTAGGTAGGTAGGTAGGTAGGTGAGATAGATAGATAGATAGATAGATAGATAGATAGATAGATAGATAGATAGATAGATAGATAGATAGATAGATAGATAGATAGATAGGTGTGTAGGTAGGTGTGTGGGTAGGTGTGTAGGTAGGTCGATAGACAGATAGATATTGTCCTTCCAAGTGAAGGAGGTGGTGGTGGGCGTAGATAGATAGATAGGTAGGTAGGTAGGTAGGTAGGTCGATGAGGTTGATTAGATAGATAGATAGATAGATAGATAGATAGATAGATAGATTTTTTCCTTCCAAGTGAAGGGGGTGGTGGTGGGCCTAGATAGATAGGTAGGTGAGATAGATAGATAGGTAGATAGATAGATAGATAGATAGATAGATAGATAGATAGATAGATAGATAGATAGATAGATAGATAGATAGATAGATAGATAGATAGATTTTTTCCTTCCAAGTGAAGGGGGTGGTGGTGGGCCTAGATAGATAGATAGATAGATAGATAGATAGATAGATAGATAGATAGATAGATAGATAGATAGATAGATAGATAGATAGATAGATAGATAGATAGATAGATAGATAGATAGATAGATAGATAGATAGATAGATAGACCCGACACACTAACACATCGCAAGCTGTGGAGCTTCCAGGTGGTGGTGCTGGTCTTTCTCATGGGGGACACAGCATCTTCTTCGCTGCATCAGAGGTTGGCCTAGAGTCCTCCATGGATGAAGATTCAGCTGGGCATTGGAACGACAGTAGGGTGAGTAAAAGATGGCTTTATTTTATTTTTTATCCCTTTCAAGCATAGATTGGTAGGTAGGTAGGTAGGTAGGTAGGTAGGTAGGTAGGTAGGTAGGTAGGTAGGTAGGTGAGATAGATAGATAGATAGGTAGATAGATAGGTGTGTAGGTAGATGTGTAGGTAGGTGTGTAGGTAGGTAGGTAGATAGACAGATAGATATTGTCCTTACAAGTGAAGGAGGTGGTGGTGGGCGTAGATAGATAGGTAGGTAGGTAGATAGGTGTGTAGGTAGATGTGTAGGTAGGTGTGTAGGTAGGTCGATAGACAGATAGATATTGTCCTTCCAAGTGAAGGAGGTGGTGGTGGGCGTAGATAGATAGGTAGGTAGGTAGGTAGGTCGATGAGGTTGATTAGATAGATAGATAGATAGATAGATAGATAGATAGATAGATAGATAGATAGATAGATAGATAGATAGATAGATAGATAGATAGATAGATAGATAGATAGATAGATAGATAGATAGATAGCCCCTACACACTAACACATCGCAAGCTGTGTAGCTTCCAGGTGGTGGTGCTGGTCTTTCTCATGGGGGACACAGCATCTTCTTCGCTGCATCAGAGGTTGGCCTAGAGTCCTCCAGGGATGAAGATTCAGCTGGGCATTGGAACGACAGTAGGGTGAGTAAAAGATGGCTTTATTTTATTTTTTATCCCTTTCAAGCATAGATAGGTAGGTAGGTAGGTAGGTGAGATAGATAGATAGATAGATAGATAGATAGATAGATAGATAGATAGATAGATAGATAGATAGATAGATAGATAGATAGGTAGATAGGTGGATAGATAGGTGTGTAGGTAGGTGTGTGGGTAGGTGTGTAGGTAGGTCGATAGACAGATAGATATTGTCCTTCCAAGTGAAGGAGGTGGTGGTGGGCGTAGATAGATAGATAGGTAGGTAGATAGATAGATAGATAGATTTTTTCCTTCCAAGTGAAGGGGGTGGTGGTGGGCCTAGATAGATAGGTAGGTGAGATAGATAGATAGATAGATAGATAGATAGATAGATAGATAGATAGATAGATAGATAGATAGATAGATAGATAGATAGATAGATAGATAGATAGATAGATAGATAGATAGATAGATAGATTTTTTCCTTCCAAGTGAAGGGGGTGGTGGTGGGCCTAGATAGATAGATAGATAGATAGATAGATAGATAGATAGATAGATAGATAGATAGATAGATAGATAGATAGATAGATAGATAGATAGATAGATAGATAGATAGATAGATAGATAGATAGATAGATAGATAGATAGATAGATAGATAGATAGATAGATAGACCCGACACACTAACACATCGCAAGCTGTGGAGCTTCCAGGTGGTGGTGCTGGTCTTTCTCATGGGGGACACAGCATCTTCTTCGCTGCATCAGAGGTTGGCCTAGAGTCCTCCATGGATGAAGATTCAGCTGGGCATTGGAACGACAGTAGGGTGAGTAAAAGATGGCTTTATTTTATTTTTTATCCCTTTCAAGCATAGATTGGTAGGTAGGTAGGTAGGTAGGTAGGTAGGTAGGTAGGTAGGTGAGATAGATAGATAGATAGGTAGATAGATAGGTGTGTAGGTAGATGTGTAGGTAGGTGTGTAGGTAGGTAGGTAGATAGACAGATAGATATTGTCCTTACAAGTGAAGGAGGTGGTGGTGGGCGTAGATAGATAGGTAGGTAGGTAGATAGGTGTGTAGGTAGATGTGTAGGTAGGTGTGTAGGTAGGTCGATAGACAGATAGATATTGTCCTTCCAAGTGAAGGAGGTGGTGGTGGGCGTAGATAGATAGGTAGGTAGGTAGGTAGGTCGATGAGGTTGATTAGATAGATAGATAGATAGATAGATAGATAGATAGATAGATAGATAGATAGATAGATAGATAGATAGATAGATAGATAGATAGATAGATAGATAGATAGATAGATAGATAGATAGCCCCTACACACTAACACATCGCAAGCTGTGGAGCTTCCAGGTGGTGGTGCTGGTCTTTCTCATGGGGGACACAGCATCTTCTTCGCTGCATCAGAGGTTGGCCTAGAGTCCTCCAGGGATGAAGATTCAGCTGGGCATTGGAACAACAGTAGGGTGAGTAAAAGATGGCTTTATTTGATTTTTTATCCCTTTCAAGCATAGATAGGTAGGTAGGTAGGTAGGTAGGTAGGTAGGTAGGTAGGTAGGTAGGTAGGTAGGTGAGATAGATAGATAGATAGGTGTGTAGGTAGATGTGTAGGTAGGCGTGTAGGTAGGTCGATAGACAGATAGATATTGTCCTTCCAAGTGAAGGAGGTGGTGGTGGGCGTAGATAGATAGGTAGGTAGGTAGGTAGGTAGGTAGGTAGGTCGATGAGGTTGATTAGATAGATAGATAGATAGATAGATAGATAGATAGATAGATAGATAGATAGATAGATAGATAGATAGATAGATAGATAGATAGATAGATAGATAGATAGATAGATAGATAGATAGATAGATAGATAGATAGCCCCTACACACTAACACATCGCAAGCTGTGGAGCTTCCAGGTGGTGGTGCTGGTCTTTCTCATGGGGGACACAGCATCTTCTTCGCTGCATCAGAGGTTGGCCTAGAGTCCTCCAGGGATGAAGATTCAGCTGGGCATTGGAACAACAGTAGGGTGAGTAAAAGATGGCTTTATTTGATTTTTTATCCCTTTCAAGCATAGATAGGTAGGTAGGTAGGTAGGTAGGTAGGTAGGTAGGTAGGTAGGTAGGTAGGTAGGTGTGTAGGTAGATGTGTAGGTAGGTGTGTAGGTAGGTAGGTCGATAGACAGATAGATATTGTCCTTCCAAGTGAAGGAGGTGGTGGTGGGCGTAGATAGATAGGTAGGTAGGTAGGTAGGTCGATGAGGTTGATTAGATAGATAGATAGATAGATAGATAGATAGATAGATAGATAGATAGATAGATAGATAGATAGATAGATAGATAGATAGATAGATAGATAGATAGATAGATAGATAGATAGATAGATAGATAGATTTTTTCCTTCCAAGTGAAGGGGGTGGTGGTGGGCCTAGATAGATAGGTAGGTGAGATAGATAGATAGATAGATAGATAGATAGATAGATAGATAGATAGATAGATAGATAGATAGATAGATAGATAGATAGATAGATAGATAGATAGATAGATAGATAGATAGATAGCCCCTACACACTAACACATCGCAAGCTGTGGAGCTTCCAGGTGGTGGTGCTGGTCTTTCTCATGGGGGACACAGCATCTTCTTCGCTGCATCAGAGGTTGGCCTAGAGTCCTCCAGGGATGAAGATTCAGCTGGGCATTGGAACAACAGTAGGGTGAGTAAAAGATGGCTTTATTTGATTTTTTATCCCTTTCAAGCATAGATAAGTAGGTAGGTAGGTAGGTAGGTAGGTAGGTAGGTAGGTAGGTAGGTAGGTAGGTGTGTAGGTAGATGTGTAGGTAGGTGTGTAGGTAGGTAGGTCGATAGACAGATAGATATTGTCCTTCCAAGTGAAGGAGGTGGTGGTGGGCGTAGATAGATAGGTAGGTAGGTAGGTAGGTCGATGAGGTTGATTAGATAGATAGATAGATAGATAGATAGATAGATAGATAGATAGATAGATAGATGGATAGATAGATAGATAGATAGATAGATAGATAGATAGATAGATAGATAGATAGATAGATAGATAGATAGATAGATAGATTTTTTCCTTCCAAGTGAAGGGGGTGGTGGTGGGCCTAGATAGATAGGTAGGTGAGATAGATAGATAGATAGATAGATAGATAGATAGATAGATAGATAGATAGATAGATAGATAGATAGATAGATAGATAGATAGATAGATAGATAGATAGATAGATAGATAGATAGATAGATAGATAGATAGATTTTTTCCTTCCAAGTGAAGGGGGTGGTGGTGGGCCTAGATAGATCGGTAGGTGAGATAGATAGATAGATAGATAGTGAGATAGATAGATAGATAGATAGATAGATAGATAGATAGATAGATAGATAGATAGATAGATAGATAGATAGATAGATAGATAGATAGATAGATAGATAGATAGATAGATAGGTGTGTAGGTAGGTGTGTGGGTAGGTGTGTAGGTAGGTCGATAGACAGATAGATATTGTCCTTCCAAGTGAAGGAGGTGGTGGTGGGCGTAGATAGATAGATAGGTAGGTAGGTAGGTAGGTAGGTCGATGAGGTTGATTAGATAGATAGATAGATAGATAGATAGATAGATAGATAGATAGATAGATAGATAGATAGATAGATAGATAGATAGATAGATAGATAGATAGATAGATAGATAGATAGATTTTTTCCTTCCAAGTGAAGGGGGTGGTGGTGGGCCTAGATAGATAGGTAGGTGAGATAGATAGATAGATAGATAGATAGATAGATAGATAGATAGATAGATAGATAGATAGATAGATAGATAGATAGATAGATAGATAGATAGATAGATAGATAGATAGATAGATAGATAGATAGATAGATAGATAGATTTTTTCCTTCCAAGTGAAGGGGGTGGTGGTGGGCCTAGATAGATAGATAGATAGATAGATAGATAGATAGATAGATAGATAGATAGATAGATAGATAGATAGATAGATAGATAGATAGATAGATAGATAGATAGATAGATAGATAGATAGATAGATTTTTTCCTTCCAAGTGAAGGGGGTGGTGGTGGGCCTAGATAGATAGGTAGGTGAGATAGATAGATAGATAGATAGATAGATAGATAGATAGATAGATAGATAGATAGATAGATAGATAGATAGATAGATAGATAGATAGATAGATAGATAGATAGATAGCCCCTACACACTAACACATCGCAAGCTGTGGAGCTTCCAGGTGGTGGTGCTGGTCTTTCTCATGGGGGACACAGCATCTTCTTCGCTGCATCAGAGGTTGGCCTAGAGTCCTCCAGGGATGAAGATTCAGCTGGGCATTGGAACAACAGTAGGGTGAGTAAAAGATGGCTTTATTTGATTTTTTATCCCTTTCAAGCATAGATAGGTAGGTAGGTAGGTAGGTAGGTAGGTAGGTAGGTAGGTAGGTAGGTAGGTAGGTAGGTAGGTGTGTAGGTAGATGTGTAGGTAGGTGTGTAGGTAGGTAGGTCGATAGACAGATAGATATTGTCCTTACAAGTGAAGGAGGTGGTGGTGGGCGTAGATAGATAGGTAGGTAGGTAGATAGGTGTGTAGGTAGATGTGTAGGTAGGTGTGTAGGTAGGTCGATAGACAGATAGATATTGTCCTTCCAAGTGAAGGAGGTGGTGGTGGGCGTAGATAGATAGGTAGGTAGGTAGGTAGGTCGATGAGGTTGATTAGATAGATAGATAGATAGATAGATAGATAGATAGATAGATAGATAGATAGATAGATAGATAGATAGATAGATAGATAGATAGATAGATAGATAGATAGATAGATAGATAGATAGATTTTTTCCTTCCAAGTGAAGGGGGTGGTGGTGGGCCTAGATAGATAGGTAGGTGAGATAGATAGATAGATAGATAGATAGATAGATAGATAGATAGATAGATAGATAGATAGATAGATAGATAGATAGATAGATAGATAGATAGATAGATAGATAGATAGATAGATAGATAGATAGATTTTTTCCTTCCAAGTGAAGGGGGTGGTGGTGGGCCTAGATAGATAGGTAGGTGAGATAGATAGATAGATAGATAGATAGATAGATAGATAGATAGATAGATAGATAGATAGATAGATAGATAGATAGATAGATAGATAGATAGATAGATAGATAGATAGATAGATAGATAGATAGATAGATAGATAGCCCCTACACACTAACACATCGCAAGCTGTGGAGCTTCCAGGTGGTGGTGCTGGTCTTTCTCATGGGGGACACAGCATCTTCTTCGCTGCATCAGAGGTTGGCCTAGAGTCCTCCAGGGATGAAGATTCAGCTGGGCATTGGAACGACAGTAGGGTGAGTAAAAGATGGCTTTATTTTATTTTTTATCCCTTTCAAGCATAGGTAGCTAGGTAGGTAGGTGAGATAGATAGATAGATAGATAGATAGATAGATAGATAGATAGATAGATAGATAGATAGATAGATAGATAGATAGATAGATAGATAGATAGATTTTTTCCTTCCAAGTGAAGGGGGTGGTGGTGGGCCTAGATAGATAGGTAGGTGAGATAGATAGATAGGTAGATAGATAGATAGATAGATAGATAGATAGATAGATAGATAGATAGATAGATAGATAGATAGATAGATAGATAGATAGATAGATAGATAGATAGATAGATAGATAGATAGATTTTTTCCTTCCAAGTGAAGGGGGTGGTGGTGGGCCTAGATAGATAGATAGATAGATAGATAGATAGATAGATAGATAGATAGATAGATAGATAGATAGATAGATAGATAGATAGATAGATAGATAGATAGATAGATAGATAGATAGATAGATAGATAGATAGATAGATTTTTTCCTTCCAAGTGAAGGGGGTGGTGGTGGGCCTAGATAGATAGGTAGGTGAGATAGATAGATAGATAGATAGATAGATAGATAGATAGATAGATAGATAGATAGATAGATAGATAGATAGATAGATAGATAGATAGATAGATAGATAGATAGATAGATAGATAGATAGATAGATAGATAGATTTTTTCCTTCCAAGTGAAGGGGGTGGTGGTGGGCCTAGATAGATAGATAGATAGATAGATAGATAGATAGATAGATAGATAGATAGATAGATAGATAGATAGATAGATAGATAGATAGATAGATAGATAGATAGATAGATAGATAGATAGATAGATAGATAGATAGATAGATTTTTTCCTTCCAAGTGAAGGGGGTGGTGGTGGGCCTAGATAGATAGGTAGGTGAGATAGATAGATAGATAGATAGATAGATAGATAGATAGATAGATAGATAGATAGATAGATAGATAGATAGATAGATAGATAGATAGATAGATAGATAGATAGATAGATAGATAGATAGATAGATAGATAGATAGATAGATAGATAGATAGCCCCTACACACTAACACATCGCAAGCTGTGGAGCTTCCAGGTGGTGGTGCTGGTCTTTCTCATGGGGGACACAGCATCTTCTTCGCTGCATCAGAGGTTGGCCTAGAGTCCTCCAGGGATGAAGATTCAGCTGGGCATTGGAACAACAGTAGGGTGAGTAAAAGATGGCTTTATTTGATTTTTTATCCCTTTCAAGCATAGATAGGTAGGTAGGTAGGTAGGTAGGTAGGTAGGTAGGTAGGTAGGTAGGTAGGTAGGTAGGTAGGTAGGTGTGTAGGTAGATGTGTAGGTAGGTGTGTAGGTAGGTAGGTCGATAGACAGATAGATATTGTCCTTACAAGTGAAGGAGGTGGTGGTGGGCGTAGATAGATAGGTAGGTAGGTAGATAGGTGTGTAGGTAGATGTGTAGGTAGGTGTGTAGGTAGGTCGATAGACAGATAGATATTGTCCTTCCAAGTGAAGGAGGTGGTGGTGGGCGTAGATAGATAGGTAGGTAGGTAGGTAGGTCGATGAGGTTGATTAGATAGATAGATAGATAGATAGATAGATAGATAGATAGATAGATAGATAGATAGATAGATAGATAGATAGATAGATAGATAGATAGATAGATAGATAGATAGATAGATAGATTTTTTCCTTCCAAGTGAAGGGGGTGGTGGTGGGCCTAGATAGATAGGTAGGTGAGATAGATAGATAGATAGATAGATAGATAGATAGATAGATAGATAGATAGATAGATAGATAGATAGATAGATAGATAGATAGATAGATAGATAGATAGATAGATAGATAGATAGATAGATAGATAGCCCCTACACACTAACACATCGCAAGCTGTGGAGCTTCCAGGTGGTGGTGCTGGTCTTTCTCATGGGGGACACAGCATCTTCTTCGCTGCATCAGAGGTTGGCCTAGAGTCCTCCAGGGATGAAGATTCAGCTGGGCATTGGAACAACAGTAGGGTGAGTAAAAGATGGCTTTATTTGATTTTTTATCCCTTTCAAGCATAGATAGGTAGGTAGGTAGGTAGGTAGGTAGGTAGGTAGGTAGGTAGGTAGGTAGGTAGGTAGGTGTGTAGGTAGATGTGTAGGTAGGTGTGTAGGTAGGTAGGTCGATAGACAGATAGATATTGTCCTTACAAGTGAAGGAGGTGGTGGTGGGCGTAGATAGATAGGTAGGTAGGTAGATAGGTGTGTAGGTAGATGTGTAGGTAGGTGTGTAGGTAGGTCGATAGACAGATAGATATTGTCCTTCCAAGTGAAGGAGGTGGTGGTGGGCGTAGATAGATAGGTAGGTAGGTAGGTAGGTCGATGAGGTTGATTAGATAGATAGATAGATAGATAGATAGATAGATAGATAGATAGATAGATAGATAGATAGATAGATAGATAGATAGATAGATAGATAGATAGATAGATAGATAGATAGATTTTTTCCTTCCAAGTGAAGGGGGTGGTGGTGGGCCTAGATAGATAGGTAGGTGAGATAGATAGATAGATAGATAGATAGATAGATAGATAGATAGATAGATAGATAGATAGATAGATAGATAGATAGATAGATAGATAGATAGATAGATAGATAGATAGATAGATAGATAGATAGATAGATTTTTTCCTTCCAAGTGAAGGGGGTGGTGGTGGGCCTAGATAGATAGGTAGGTGAGATAGATAGATAGATAGATAGATAGATAGATAGATAGATAGATAGATAGATAGATAGATAGATAGATAGATAGATAGATAGATAGATAGATAGATAGATAGATAGATAGATAGATAGATAGATAGATAGATAGATAGATAGCCCCTACACACTAACACATCGCAAGCTGTGGAGCTTCCAGGTGGTGGTGCTGGTCTTTCTCATGGGGGACACAGCATCTTCTTCGCTGCATCAGAGGTTGGCCTAGAGTCCTCCAGGGATGAAGATTCAGCTGGGCATTGGAACGACAGTAGGGTGAGTAAAAGATGGCTTTATTTTATTTTTTATCCCTTTCAAGCATAGGTAGCTAGGTAGGTAGGTGAGATAGATAGATAGATAGATAGATAGATAGATAGATAGATAGATAGATAGATAGATAGATAGATAGATAGATAGATAGATAGATAGATAGATAGATAGATAGATAGATAGATAGATAGATAGATAGATAGATAGATTTTTTCCTTCCAAGTGAAGGGGGTGGTGGTGGGCCTAGATAGATAGGTAGGTGAGATAGATAGATAGGTAGATAGATAGATAGATAGATAGATAGATAGATAGATAGATAGATAGATAGATAGATAGATAGATAGATAGATAGATAGATAGATAGATAGATAGATAGATAGATAGATTTTTTCCTTCCAAGTGAAGGGGGTGGTGGTGGGCCTAGATAGATAGATAGATAGATAGATAGATAGATAGATAGATAGATAGATAGATAGATAGATAGATAGATAGATAGATAGATAGATAGATAGATAGATAGATAGATAGATAGATAGATAGACCCGACACACTAACACATCGCAAGCTGTGGAGCTTCCAGGTGGTGGTGCTGGTCTTTCTCATGGGGGACACAGCATCTTCTTCGCTGCATCAGAGGTTGGCCTAGAGTCCTCCATGGATGAAGATTCAGCTGGGCATTGGAACGACAGTAGGGTGAGTAAAAGATGGCTTTATTTTATTTTTTATCCCTTTCAAGCATAGATAGGTAGGTAGGTAGGTAGGTAGGTAGGTAGGTAGGTGAGATAGATAGATAGATAGGTAGATAGGTAGATAGATAGGTGTGTAGGTAGATGTGTAGGTAGGTGTGTAGGTAGGTAGGTAGATAGACAGATAGATATTGTCCTTACAAGTGAAGGAGGTGGTGGTGGGCGTAGATAGATAGGTAGGTAGGTAGATAGGTGTGTAGGTAGATGTGTAGGTAGGTGTGTAGGTAGGTCGATAGACAGATAGATATTGTCCTTCCAAGTGAAGGAGGTGGTGGTGGGCGTAGATAGATAGGTAGGTAGGTAGGTAGGTCGATGAGGTTGATTAGATAGATAGATAGATAGATAGATAGATAGATAGATAGATAGATAGATAGATAGATAGATAGATAGATAGATAGATAGATAGATAGATAGATAGCCCCTACACACTAACACATCGCAAGCTGTGGAGCTTCCAGGTGGTGGTGCTGGTCTTTCTCATGGGGGACACAGCATCTTCTTCGCTGCATCAGAGGTTGGCCTAGAGTCCTCCAGGGATGAAGATTCAGCTGGGCATTGGAACAACAGTAGGGTGAGTAAAAGATGGCTTTATTTTATTTTTTATCCCTTTCAAGCATAGATAGGTAGGTAGGTAGGTAGGTAGGTAGGTGAGATAGATAGATAGATAGATAGATAGATAGATAGATAGATAGATAGATAGATAGATAGATAGATAGATAGATAGATAGATAGATAGATAGATAGATAGATAGATAGATAGATAGATAGATTTTTTCCTTCCAAGTGAAGGGGGTGGTGGTGGGCCTAGATAGATAGGTAGGTGAGATAGATAGATAGATAGATAGATAGATAGATAGATAGATAGATAGATAGATAGATAGATAGATAGATAGATAGATAGATAGATAGATAGATAGATAGATAGATAGATAGATAGATAGATAGATAGATAGCCCCTACACACTAACACATCGCAAGCTGTGGAGCTTCCAGGTGGTGGTGCTGGTCTTTCTCATGGGGGACACAGCATCTTCTTCGCTGCATCAGAGGTTGGCCTAGAGTCCTCCAGGGATGAAGATTCAGCTGGGCATTGGAACAACAGTAGGGTGAGTAAAAGATGGCTTTATTTGATTTTTTATCCCTTTCAAGCATAGGTAGCTAGGTAGGTAGGTGAGATAGATAGATAGATAGATAGATAGATAGATAGATAGATAGATAGATAGATAGATAGATAGATAGATAGATAGATAGATAGATAGATAGATAGATAGATAGATAGATAGATAGATAGATAGATAGATAGATAGATAGATTTTTTCCTTCCAAGTGAAGGGGGTGGTGGTGGGCCTAGATAGATAGGTAGGTGAGATAGATAGATAGGTAGATAGATAGATAGATAGATAGATAGATAGATAGATAGATAGATAGATAGATAGATAGATAGATAGATAGATAGATAGATAGATAGATAGATAGATAGATAGATTTTTTCCTTCCAAGTGAAGGGGGTGGTGGTGGGCCTAGATAGATAGATAGATAGATAGATAGATAGATAGATAGATAGATAGATAGATAGATAGATAGATAGATAGATAGATAGATAGATAGATAGATAGATAGATAGATAGATAGATAGATAGATAGATAGATAGATAGATAGATAGATAGATAGACCCGACACACTAACACATCGCAAGCTGTGGAGCTTCCAGGTGGTGGTGCTGGTCTTTCTCATGGGGGACACAGCATCTTCTTCGCTGCATCAGAGGTTGGCCTAGAGTCCTCCATGGATGAAGATTCAGCTGGGCATTGGAACGACAGTAGGGTGAGTAAAAGATGGCTTTATTTTATTTTTTATCCCTTTCAAGCATAGATAGGTAGGTAGGTAGGTAGGTAGGTAGGTAGGTAGGTGAGATAGATAGATAGATAGGTAGATAGGTAGATAGATAGGTGTGTAGGTAGATGTGTAGGTAGGTGTGTAGGTAGGTAGGTAGATAGACAGATAGATATTGTCCTTACAAGTGAAGGAGGTGGTGGTGGGCGTAGATAGATAGGTAGGTAGGTAGATAGGTGTGTAGGTAGATGTGTAGGTAGGTGTGTAGGTAGGTCGATAGACAGATAGATATTGTCCTTCCAAGTGAAGGAGGTGGTGGTGGGCGTAGATAGATAGGTAGGTAGGTAGGTAGGTCGATGAGGTTGATTAGATAGATAGATAGATAGATAGATAGATAGATAGATAGATAGATAGATAGATAGATAGATAGATAGATAGATAGATAGATAGATAGATAGATAGATAGCCCCTACACACTAACACATCGCAAGCTGTGGAGCTTCCAGGTGGTGGTGCTGGTCTTTCTCATGGGGGACACAGCATCTTCTTCGCTGCATCAGAGGTTGGCCTAGAGTCCTCCAGGGATGAAGATTCAGCTGGGCATTGGAACAACAGTAGGGTGAGTAAAAGATGGCTTTATTTTATTTTTTATCCCTTTCAAGCATAGATAGGTAGGTAGGTAGGTAGGTAGGTAGGTGAGATAGATAGATAGATAGATAGATAGATAGATAGATAGATAGATAGATAGATAGATAGATAGATAGATAGATAGATAGATAGATAGATAGATAGATAGATAGATAGATAGATAGATAGATAGATAGATAGATTTTTTCCTTCCAAGTGAAGGGGGTGGTGGTGGGCCTAGATAGATAGGTAGGTGAGATAGATAGATAGATAGATAGATAGATAGATAGATAGATAGATAGATAGATAGATAGATAGATAGATAGATAGATAGATAGATAGATAGATAGATAGATAGATAGATAGATAGCCCCTACACACTAACACATCGCAAGCTGTGGAGCTTCCAGGTGGTGGTGCTGGTCTTTCTCATGGGGGACACAGCATCTTCTTCGCTGCATCAGAGGTTGGCCTAGAGTCCTCCAGGGATGAAGATTCAGCTGGGCATTGGAACAACAGTAGGGTGAGTAAAAGATGGCTTTATTTGATTTTTTATCCCTTTCAAGCATAGATAGGTAGGTAGGTAGGTAGGTAGGTAGGTAGGTAGGTAGGTAGGTAGGTAGGTAGGTAGGTAGGTGTGTAGGTAGATGTGTAGGTAGGTGTGTAGGTAGGTAGGTCGATAGACAGATAGATATTGTCCTTACAAGTGAAGGAGGTGGTGGTGGGCGTAGATAGATAGGTAGGTAGGTAGATAGGTGTGTAGGTAGATGTGTAGGTAGGTGTGTAGGTAGGTCGATAGACAGATAGATATTGTCCTTCCAAGTGAAGGAGGTGGTGGTGGGCGTAGATAGATAGGTAGGTAGGTAGGTAGGTCGATGAGGTTGATTAGATAGATAGATAGATAGATAGATAGATAGATAGATAGATAGATAGATAGATAGATAGATAGATAGATAGATAGATAGATAGATAGATAGATAGATAGATAGATAGATAGATAGATAGATAGATTTTTTCCTTCCAAGTGAAGGGGGTGGTGGTGGGCCTAGATAGATAGGTAGGTGAGATAGATAGATAGATAGATAGATAGATAGATAGATAGATAGATAGATAGATAGATAGATAGATAGATAGATAGATAGATAGATAGATAGATAGATAGATAGATAGATAGATAGATAGATAGATAGATAGATAGATAGATAGATTTTTTCCTTCCAAGTGAAGGGGGTGGTGGTGGGCCTAGATAGATAGGTAGGTGAGATAGATAGATAGATAGATAGATAGATAGATAGATAGATAGATAGATAGATAGATAGATAGATAGATAGATAGATAGATAGATAGATAGATAGATAGATAGATAGATAGCCCCTACACACTAACACATCGCAAGCTGTGGAGCTTCCAGGTGGTGGTGCTGGTCTTTCTCATGGGGGACACAGCATCTTCTTCGCTGCATCAGAGGTTGGCCTAGAGTCCTCCAGGGATGAAGATTCAGCTGGGCATTGGAACGACAGTAGGGTGAGTAAAAGATGGCTTTATTTTATTTTTTATCCCTTTCAAGCATAGGTAGCTAGGTAGGTAGGTGAGATAGATAGATAGATAGATAGATAGATAGATAGATAGATAGATAGATAGATAGATAGATAGATAGATAGATAGATAGATAGATAGATAGATAGATAGATAGATAGATAGATAGATAGATAGATAGATTTTTTCCTTCCAAGTGAAGGGGGTGGTGGTGGGCCTAGATAGATAGGTAGGTGAGATAGATAGATAGGTAGATAGATAGATAGATAGATAGATAGATAGATAGATAGATAGATAGATAGATAGATAGATAGATAGATAGATAGATAGATAGATAGATAGATAGATAGATAGATAGATAGATAGATTTTTTCCTTCCAAGTGAAGGGGGTGGTGGTGGGCCTAGATAGATAGATAGATAGATAGATAGATAGATAGATAGATAGATAGATAGATAGATAGATAGATAGATAGATAGATAGATAGATAGATAGATAGACCCGACACACTAACACATCGCAAGCTGTGGAGCTTCCAGGTGGTGGTGCTGGTCTTTCTCATGGGGGACACAGCATCTTCTTCGCTGCATCAGAGGTTGGCCTAGAGTCCTCCATGGATGAAGATTCAGCTGGGCATTGGAACGACAGTAGGGTGAGTAAAAGATGGCTTTATTTTATTTTTTATCCCTTTCAAGCATAGATTGGTAGGTAGGTAGGTAGGTAGGTAGGTAGGTAGGTGAGATAGATAGATAGATAGGTAGATAGGTAGATAGATAGGTGTGTAGGTAGATGTGTAGGTAGGTGTGTAGGTAGGTAGGTAGATAGACAGATAGATATTGTCCTTACAAGTGAAGGAGGTGGTGGTGGGCGTAGATAGATAGGTAGGTAGGTAGATAGGTGTGTAGGTAGATGTGTAGGTAGGTGTGTAGGTAGGTCGATAGACAGATAGATATTGTCCTTCCAAGTGAAGGAGGTGGTGGTGGGCGTAGATAGATAGGTAGGTAGGTAGGTAGGTCGATGAGGTTGATTAGATAGATAGATAGATAGATAGATAGATAGATAGATAGATAGATAGATAGATAGATAGATAGATAGATAGATAGATAGATAGATAGCCCCTACACACTAACACATCGCAAGCTGTGGAGCTTCCAGGTGGTGGTGCTGGTCTTTCTCATGGGGGACACAGCATCTTCTTCGCTGCATCAGAGGTTGGCCTAGAGTCCTCCAGGGATGAAGATTCAGCTGGGCATTGGAACAACAGTAGGGTGAGTAAAAGATGGCTTTATTTTATTTTTTATCCCTTTCAAGCATAGATAGGTAGGTAGGTAGGTAGGTAGGTAGGTGAGATAGATAGATAGATAGATAGATAGATAGATAGATAGATAGATAGATAGATAGATAGATAGATAGATAGGTAGATAGGTAGATAGATAGGTGTGTAGGTAGGTGTGTGGGTAAATGTGTAGGTAGGTCGATAGACAGATAGATATTGTCCTTCCAAGTGAAGGAGGTGGTGGTGGGCGTAGATAGATAGATAGGTAGGTAGGTAGGTAGGTCGATGAGGTTGATTAGATAGATAGATAGATAGATAGATAGAGATAGATAGATAGATAGATAGATAGATAGATAGATAGATAGATAGATAGATAGATAGATAGATAGATAGATAGATAGATAGATAGATAGCCCCTACACACTAACACATCGCAAGCTGTGGAGCTTCCAGGTGGTGGTGCTGGTCTTTCTCATGGGGGACACAGCATCTTCTTCGCTGCATCAGAGGTTGGCCTAGAGTCCTCCAGGGATGAAGATTCAGCTGGGCATTGGAACAACAGTAGGGTGAGTAAAAGATGGCTTTATTTTATTTTTTATCCCTTTCAAGCATAGATAGGTAGGTAGGTAGGTAGGTAGGTAGGTAGGTAGGTAGGTGAGATAGATAGATAGATAGATAGATAGATAGATAGATAGATAGATAGATAGATAGATAGATAGATAGATAGATAGATAGATAGATAGGTAGATAGGTAGATAGATAGGTGTGTAGGTAGGTGTGTGGGTAGGTGTGTAGGTAGGTCGATAGACAGATAGATATTGTCCTTCCAAGTGAAGGAGGTGGTGGTGGGCGTAGATAGATAGATAGGTAGGTAGGTAGGTAGGTCGATGAGGTTGATTAGATAGATAGATAGATAGATAGATAGATAGATAGATAGATAGATAGATAGATAGATAGATAGATAGATAGATAGATAGATAGATAGATAGATAGATAGATAGATAGATAGATAGATAGATAGATTTTTTCCTTCCAAGTGAAGGGGGTGGTGGTGGGCCTAGATAGATAGGTAGGTGAGATAGATAGATAGATAGATAGATAGATAGATAGATAGATAGATAGATAGATAGATAGATAGATAGATAGATAGATAGATAGATAGATAGATAGATAGATAGATAGCCCCTACACACTAACACATCGCAAGCTGTGGAGCTTCCAGGTGGTGGTGCTGGTCTTTCTCATGGGGGACACAGCATCTTCTTCGCTGCATCAGAGGTTGGCCTAGAGTCCTCCAGGGATGAAGATTCAGCTGGGCATTGGAACAACAGTAGGGTGAGTAAAAGATGGCTTTATTTGATTTTTTATCCCTTTCAAGCATAGATAAGTAGGTAGGTAGGTAGGTAGGTAGGTAGGTAGGTAGGTAGGTAGGTGTGTAGGTAGATGTGTAGGTAGGTGTGTAGGTAGGTAGGTCGATAGACAGATAGATATTGTCCTTCCAAGTGAAGGAGGTGGTGGTGGGCGTAGATAGATAGGTAGGTAGGTAGGTAGGTCGATGAGGTTGATTAGATAGATAGATAGATAGATAGATAGATAGATAGATAGATAGATAGATAGATAGATAGATAGATAGATAGATAGATAGATAGATAGATAGATAGATAGATAGATAGATAGATAGATTTTTTCCTTCCAAGTGAAGGGGGTGGTGGTGGGCCTAGATAGATAGGTAGGTGAGATAGATAGATAGATAGATAGATAGATAGATAGATAGATAGATAGATAGATAGATAGATAGATAGATAGATAGATAGATAGATAGATAGATAGATAGATAGATAGATAGATAGATAGATAGATAGATAGATTTTTTCCTTCCAAGTGAAGGGGGTGGTGGTGGGCCTAGATAGATAGGTAGGTGAGATAGATAGATAGATAGATAGATAGATAGATAGATAGATAGATAGATAGATAGATAGATAGATAGATAGATAGATAGATAGATAGATAGATAGATAGATAGATAGATAGATAGATAGATAGATTTTTTCCTTCCAAGTGAAGGGGGTGGTGGTGGGCCTAGATAGATCGGTAGGTGAGATAGATAGATAGATAGATAGTGAGATAGATAGATAGATAGATAGATAGATAGATAGATAGATAGATAGATAGATAGATAGATAGATAGATAGATAGATAGATAGATAGATAGATAGATAGATAGATAGATAGATAGGTAGATAGATAGGTGTGTAGGTAGGTGTGTGGGTAGGTGTGTAGGTAGGTCGATAGACAGATAGATATTGTCCTTCCAAGTGAAGGAGGTGGTGGTGGGCGTAGATAGATAGATAGGTAGGTAGGTAGGTAGGTAGGTCGATGAGGTTGATTAGATAGATAGATAGATAGATAGATAGATAGATAGATAGATAGATAGATAGATAGATAGATAGATAGATAGATAGATAGATAGATAGATAGATAGATAGATAGATAGATAGATAGATAGATAGATTTTTTCCTTCCAAGTGAAGGGGGTGGTGGTGGGCCTAGATAGATAGGTAGGTGAGATAGATAGATAGATAGATAGATAGATAGATAGATAGATAGATAGATAGATAGATAGATAGATAGATAGATAGATAGATAGATAGATAGATAGATAGATAGATTTTTTCCTTCCAAGTGAAGGGGGTGGTGGTGGGCCTAGATAGATAGATAGATAGATAGATAGATAGATAGATAGATAGATAGATAGATAGATAGATAGATAGATAGATAGATAGATAGATAGATAGATAGATAGATAGATAGATAGATAGATAGATAGATTTTTTCCTTCCAAGTGAAGGGGGTGGTGGTGGGCCTAGATAGATAGGTAGGTGAGATAGATAGATAGATAGATAGATAGATAGATAGATAGATAGATAGATAGATAGATAGATAGATAGATAGATAGATAGATAGATAGATAGATAGATAGATAGATAGATAGATAGATAGCCCCTACACACTAACACATCGCAAGCTGTGGAGCTTCCAGGTGGTGGTGCTGGTCTTTCTCATGGGGGACACAGCATCTTCTTCGCTGCATCAGAGGTTGGCCTAGAGTCCTCCAGGGATGAAGATTCAGCTGGGCATTGGAACAACAGTAGGGTGAGTAAAAGATGGCTTTATTTGATTTTTTATCCCTTTCAAGCATAGATAGGTAGGTAGGTAGGTAGGTAGGTAGGTAGGTAGGTAGGTAGGTAGGTAGGTAGGTAGGTGTGTAGGTAGATGTGTAGGTAGGTGTGTAGGTAGGTAGGTCGATAGACAGATAGATATTGTCCTTACAAGTGAAGGAGGTGGTGGTGGGCGTAGATAGATAGGTAGGTAGGTAGATAGGTGTGTAGGTAGATGTGTAGGTAGGTGTGTAGGTAGGTCGATAGACAGATAGATATTGTCCTTCCAAGTGAAGGAGGTGGTGGTGGGCGTAGATAGATAGGTAGGTAGGTAGGTAGGTCGATGAGGTTGATTAGATAGATAGATAGATAGATAGATAGATAGATAGATAGATAGATAGATAGATAGATAGATAGATAGATAGATAGATAGATAGATAGATAGATAGATTTTTTCCTTCCAAGTGAAGGGGGTGGTGGTGGGCCTAGATAGATAGGTAGGTGAGATAGATAGATAGATAGATAGATAGATAGATAGATAGATAGATAGATAGATAGATAGATAGATAGATAGATAGATAGATAGATAGATAGATAGATAGATAGATAGATAGATAGATAGATAGATAGATAGATAGATAGATTTTTTCCTTCCAAGTGAAGGGGGTGGTGGTGGGCCTAGATAGATAGGTAGGTGAGATAGATAGATAGATAGATAGATAGATAGATAGATAGATAGATAGATAGATAGATAGATAGATAGATAGATAGATAGATAGATAGATAGATAGATAGATAGATAGATAGATAGATAGATAGATAGATAGATAGATAGCCCCTACACACTAACACATCGCAAGCTGTGGAGCTTCCAGGTGGTGGTGCTGGTCTTTCTCATGGGGGACACAGCATCTTCTTCGCTGCATCAGAGGTTGGCCTAGAGTCCTCCAGGGATGAAGATTCAGCTGGGCATTGGAACGACAGTAGGGTGAGTAAAAGATGGCTTTATTTTATTTTTTATCCCTTTCAAGCATAGGTAGCTAGGTAGGTAGGTGAGATAGATAGATAGATAGATAGATAGATAGATAGATAGATAGATAGATAGATAGATAGATAGATAGATAGATAGATAGATAGATAGATAGATAGATAGATAGATAGATAGATAGATAGATAGATAGATAGATAGATTTTTTCCTTCCAAGTGAAGGGGGTGGTGGTGGGCCTAGATAGATAGGTAGGTGAGATAGATAGATAGGTAGATAGATAGATAGATAGATAGATAGATAGATAGATAGATAGATAGATAGATAGATAGATAGATAGATAGATAGATAGATAGATAGATAGATAGATAGATAGATAGATAGATTTTTTCCTTCCAAGTGAAGGGGGTGGTGGTGGGCCTAGATAGATAGATAGATAGATAGATAGATAGATAGATAGATAGATAGATAGATAGATAGATAGATAGATAGATAGATAGATAGATAGATAGATAGATAGATAGATAGATAGATAGATAGATAGATAGATAGATAGATAGATAGACCCGACACACTAACACATCGCAAGCTGTGGAGCTTCCAGGTGGTGGTGCTGGTCTTTCTCATGGGGGACACAGCATCTTCTTCGCTGCATCAGAGGTTGGCCTAGAGTCCTCCATGGATGAAGATTCAGCTGGGCATTGGAACGACAGTAGGGTGAGTAAAAGATGGCTTTATTTTATTTTTTATCCCTTTCAAGCATAGATAGGTAGGTAGGTAGGTAGGTAGGTAGGTAGGTAGGTGAGATAGATAGATAGATAGGTAGATAGGTAGATAGATAGGTGTGTAGGTAGATGTGTAGGTAGGTGTGTAGGTAGGTAGGTAGATAGACAGATAGATATTGTCCTTACAAGTGAAGGAGGTGGTGGTGGGCGTAGATAGATAGGTAGGTAGGTAGATAGGTGTGTAGGTAGATGTGTAGGTAGGTGTGTAGGTAGGTCGATAGACAGATAGATATTGTCCTTCCAAGTGAAGGAGGTGGTGGTGGGCGTAGATAGATAGGTAGGTAGGTAGGTAGGTCGATGAGGTTGATTAGATAGATAGATAGATAGATAGATAGATAGATAGATAGATAGATAGATAGATAGATAGATAGATAGATAGATAGATAGATAGATAGATAGATAGCCCCTACACACTAACACATCGCAAGCTGTGGAGCTTCCAGGTGGTGGTGCTGGTCTTTCTCATGGGGGACACAGCATCTTCTTCGCTGCATCAGAGGTTGGCCTAGAGTCCTCCAGGGATGAAGATTCAGCTGGGCATTGGAACAACAGTAGGGTGAGTAAAAGATGGCTTTATTTTATTTTTTATCCCTTTCAAGCATAGATAGGTAGGTAGGTAGGTAGGTAGGTAGGTGAGATAGATAGATAGATAGATAGATAGATAGATAGATAGATAGATAGATAGATAGATAGATAGATAGGTAGATAGGTAGATAGATAGGTGTGTAGGTAGGTGTGTGGGTAAATGTGTAGGTAGGTCGATAGACAGATAGATATTGTCCTTCCAAGTGAAGGAGGTGGTGGTGGGCGTAGATAGATAGATAGGTAGGTAGGTAGGTAGGTCGATGAGGTTGATTAGATAGATAGATAGATAGATAGATAGAGATAGATAGATAGATAGATAGATAGATAGATAGATAGATAGATAGATAGATAGATAGATAGATAGATAGATAGATAGATAGATAGATAGATAGATAGATAGATAGCCCCTACACACTAACACATCGCAAGCTGTGGAGCTTCCAGGTGGTGGTGCTGGTCTTTCTCATGGGGGACACAGCATCTTCTTCGCTGCATCAGAGGTTGGCCTAGAGTCCTCCAGGGATGAAGATTCAGCTGGGCATTGGAACAACAGTAGGGTGAGTAAAAGATGGCTTTATTTTATTTTTTATCCCTTTCAAGCATAGATAGGTAGGTAGGTAGGTAGGTAGGTAGGTAGGTAGGTAGGTAGGTAGGTAGGTGAGATAGATAGATAGATAGATAGATAGATAGATAGATAGATAGATAGATAGATAGATAGATAGATAGATAGATAGATAGGTAGATAGGTAGATAGATAGGTGTGTAGGTAGGTGTGTGGGTAGGTGTGTAGGTAGGTCGATAGACAGATAGATATTGTCCTTCCAAGTGAAGGAGGTGGTGGTGGGCGTAGATAGATAGATAGATAGGTAGGTAGGTAGGTAGGTCGATGAGGTTGATTAGATAGATAGATAGATAGATAGATAGATAGATAGATAGATAGATAGATAGATAGATAGATAGATAGATAGATAGATAGATAGATAGATAGATAGATAGATAGATAGATTTTTTCCTTCCAAGTGAAGGGGGTGGTGGTGGGCCTAGATAGATAGGTAGGTGAGATAGATAGATAGATAGATAGATAGATAGATAGATAGATAGATAGATAGATAGATAGATAGATAGATAGATAGATAGATAGATAGATAGATAGATAGATAGATAGATAGCCCCTACACACTAACACATCGCAAGCTGTGGAGCTTCCAGGTGGTGGTGCTGGTCTTTCTCATGGGGGACACAGCATCTTCTTCGCTGCATCAGAGGTTGGCCTAGAGTCCTCCAGGGATGAAGATTCAGCTGGGCATTGGAACAACAGTAGGGTGAGTAAAAGATGGCTTTATTTGATTTTTTATCCCTTTCAAGCATAGATAAGTAGGTAGGTAGGTAGGTAGGTAGGTAGGTAGGTAGGTAGGTAGGTAGGTAGGTGTGTAGGTAGATGTGTAGGTAGGTGTGTAGGTAGGTAGGTCGATAGACAGATAGATATTGTCCTTCCAAGTGAAGGAGGTGGTGGTGGGCGTAGATAGATAGGTAGGTAGGTAGGTAGGTCGATGAGGTTGATTAGATAGATAGATAGATAGATAGATAGATAGATAGATAGATAGATAGATAGATAGATAGATAGATAGATAGATAGATAGATAGATAGATAGATAGATAGATAGATAGATAGATAGATAGATAGATAGATAGATAGATAGATAGATTTTTTCCTTCCAAGTGAAGGGGGTGGTGGTGGGCCTAGATAGATAGGTAGGTGAGATAGATAGATAGATAGATAGATAGATAGATAGATAGATAGATAGATAGATAGATAGATAGATAGATAGATAGATAGATAGATAGATAGATAGATAGATAGATAGATAGATAGATTTTTTCCTTCCAAGTGAAGGGGGTGGTGGTGGGCCTAGATAGATAGGTAGGTGAGATAGATAGATAGATAGATAGATAGATAGATAGATAGATAGATAGATAGATAGATAGATAGATAGATAGATAGATAGATAGATAGATAGATAGATAGATAGATAGATAGATAGCCCCTACACACTAACACATCGCAAGCTGTGGAGCTTCCAGGTGGTGGTGCTGGTCTTTCTCATGGGGGACACAGCATCTTCTTCGCTGCATCAGAGGTTGGCCTAGAGTCCTCCAGGGATGAAGATTCAGCTGGGCATTGGAACGACAGTAGGGTGAGTAAAAGATGGCTTTATTTTATTTTTTATCCCTTTCAAGCATAGGTAGCTAGGTAGGTAGGTGAGATAGATAGATAGATAGATAGATAGATAGATAGATAGATAGATAGATAGATAGATAGATAGATAGATAGATAGATAGATAGATAGATAGATAGATAGATAGATAGATAGATAGATAGATAGATAGATAGATAGATAGATAGATTTTTTCCTTCCAAGTGAAGGGGGTGGTGGTGGGCCTAGATAGATAGGTAGGTGAGATAGATAGATAGGTAGATAGATAGATAGATAGATAGATAGATAGATAGATAGATAGATAGATAGATAGATAGATAGATAGATAGATAGATAGATAGATAGATAGATAGATAGATAGATAGATAGATAGATAGATAGATAGATTTTTTCCTTCCAAGTGAAGGGGGTGGTGGTGGGCCTAGATAGATAGATAGATAGATAGATAGATAGATAGATAGATAGATAGATAGATAGATAGATAGATAGATAGATAGATAGATAGATAGATAGATAGATAGATAGATAGATAGATAGATAGATAGATAGATAGATAGATAGACCCGACACACTAACACATCGCAAGCTGTGGAGCTTCCAGGTGGTGGTGCTGGTCTTTCTCATGGGGGACACAGCATCTTCTTCGCTGCATCAGAGGTTGGCCTAGAGTCCTCCATGGATGAAGATTCAGCTGGGCATTGGAACGACAGTAGGGTGAGTAAAAGATGGCTTTATTTTATTTTTTATCCCTTTCAAGCATAGATAGGTAGGTAGGTAGGTAGGTAGGTAGGTAGGTAGGTGAGATAGATAGATAGATAGGTAGATAGGTAGATAGATAGGTGTGTAGGTAGATGTGTAGGTAGGTGTGTAGGTAGGTAGGTAGATAGACAGATAGATATTGTCCTTACAAGTGAAGGAGGTGGTGGTGGGCGTAGATAGATAGGTAGGTAGGTAGATAGGTGTGTAGGTAGATGTGTAGGTAGGTGTGTAGGTAGGTCGATAGACAGATAGATATTGTCCTTCCAAGTGAAGGAGGTGGTGGTGGGCGTAGATAGATAGGTAGGTAGGTAGGTAGGTCGATGAGGTTGATTAGATAGATAGATAGATAGATAGATAGATAGATAGATAGATAGATAGATAGATAGATAGATAGATAGATAGATAGATAGATAGATAGCCCCTACACACTAACACATCGCAAGCTGTGGAGCTTCCAGGTGGTGGTGCTGGTCTTTCTCATGGGGGACACAGCATCTTCTTCGCTGCATCAGAGGTTGGCCTAGAGTCCTCCAGGGATGAAGATTCAGCTGGGCATTGGAACAACAGTAGGGTGAGTAAAAGATGGCTTTATTTTATTTTTTATCCCTTTCAAGCATAGATAGGTAGGTAGGTAGGTAGGTAGGTAGGTGAGATAGATAGATAGATAGATAGATAGATAGATAGATAGATAGATAGATAGATAGATAGATAGATAGATAGGTAGATAGGTAGATAGATAGGTGTGTAGGTAGGTGTGTGGGTAAATGTGTAGGTAGGTCGATAGACAGATAGATATTGTCCTTCCAAGTGAAGGAGGTGGTGGTGGGCGTAGATAGATAGATAGGTAGGTAGGTAGGTAGGTCGATGAGGTTGATTAGATAGATAGATAGATAGATAGATAGAGATAGATAGATAGATAGATAGATAGATAGATAGATAGATAGATAGATAGATAGATAGATAGATAGATAGATAGATAGATAGATAGATAGCCCCTACACACTAACACATCGCAAGCTGTGGAGCTTCCAGGTGGTGGTGCTGGTCTTTCTCATGGGGGACACAGCATCTTCTTCGCTGCATCAGAGGTTGGCCTAGAGTCCTCCAGGGATGAAGATTCAGCTGGGCATTGGAACAACAGTAGGGTGAGTAAAAGATGGCTTTATTTTATTTTTTATCCCTTTCAAGCATAGATAGGTAGGTAGGTAGGTAGGTAGGTAGGTAGGTAGGTGAGATAGATAGATAGATAGATAGATAGATAGATAGATAGATAGATAGATAGATAGATAGATAGATAGATAGATAGGTAGATAGGTAGATAGATAGGTGTGTAGGTAGGTGTGTGGGTAGGTGTGTAGGTAGGTCGATAGACAGATAGATATTGTCCTTCCAAGTGAAGGAGGTGGTGGTGGGCGTAGATAGATAGATAGGTAGGTAGGTAGGTAGGTCGATGAGGTTGATTAGATAGATAGATAGATAGATAGATAGATAGATAGATAGATAGATAGATAGATAGATAGATAGATAGATAGATAGATAGATAGATAGATAGATAGATAGATAGATAGATAGATAGATAGATAGATAGATTTTTTCCTTCCAAGTGAAGGGGGTGGTGGTGGGCCTAGATAGATAGGTAGGTGAGATAGATAGATAGATAGATAGATAGATAGATAGATAGATAGATAGATAGATAGATAGATAGATAGATAGATAGATAGATAGATAGATAGATAGATAGATAGATAGCCCCTACACACTAACACATCGCAAGCTGTGGAGCTTCCAGGTGGTGGTGCTGGTCTTTCTCATGGGGGACACAGCATCTTCTTCGCTGCATCAGAGGTTGGCCTAGAGTCCTCCAGGGATGAAGATTCAGCTGGGCATTGGAACAACAGTAGGGTGAGTAAAAGATGGCTTTATTTGATTTTTTATCCCTTTCAAGCATAGATAAGTAGGTAGGTAGGTAGGTAGGTAGGTAGGTAGGTAGGTAGGTAGGTAGGTAGGTGTGTAGGTAGATGTGTAGGTAGGTGTGTAGGTAGGTAGGTCGATAGACAGATAGATATTGTCCTTCCAAGTGAAGGAGGTGGTGGTGGGCGTAGATAGATAGGTAGGTAGGTAGGTAGGTCGATGAGGTTGATTAGATAGATAGATAGATAGATAGATAGATAGATAGATAGATAGATAGATAGATAGATAGATAGATAGATAGATAGATAGATAGATAGATAGATTTTTTCCTTCCAAGTGAAGGGGGTGGTGGTGGGCCTAGATAGATAGGTAGGTGAGATAGATAGATAGATAGATAGATAGATAGATAGATAGATAGATAGATAGATAGATAGATAGATAGATAGATAGATAGATAGATAGATAGATAGATAGATAGATAGATAGATAGATAGATAGATAGATAGATAGATTTTTTCCTTCCAAGTGAAGGGGGTGGTGGTGGGCCTAGATAGATAGGTAGGTGAGATAGATAGATAGATAGATAGATAGATAGATAGATAGATAGATAGATAGATAGATAGATAGATAGATAGATAGATAGATAGATAGATAGATAGATAGATAGATAGATAGCCCCTACACACTAACACATCGCAAGCTGTGGAGCTTCCAGGTGGTGGTGCTGGTCTTTCTCATGGGGGACACAGCATCTTCTTCGCTGCATCAGAGGTTGGCCTAGAGTCCTCCAGGGATGAAGATTCAGCTGGGCATTGGAACAACAGTAGGGTGAGTAAAAGATGGCTTTATTTGATTTTTTATCCCTTTCAAGCATAGATAGGTAGGTAGGTAGGTAGGTAGGTAGGTAGGTAGGTAGGTAGGTAGGTAGGTAGGTGTGTAGGTAGATGTGTAGGTAGGTGTGTAGGTAGGTAGGTCGATAGACAGATAGATATTGTCCTTACAAGTGAAGGAGGTGGTGGTGGGCGTAGATAGATAGGTAGGTAGGTAGATAGGTGTGTAGGTAGATGTGTAGGTAGGTGTGTAGGTAGGTCGATAGACAGATAGATATTGTCCTTCCAAGTGAAGGAGGTGGTGGTGGGCGTAGATAGATAGGTAGGTAGGTAGGTAGGTCGATGAGGTTGATTAGATAGATAGATAGATAGATAGATAGATAGATAGATAGATAGATAGATAGATAGATAGATAGATAGATAGATAGATAGATAGATAGATAGATAGATAGATAGATTTTTTCCTTCCAAGTGAAGGGGGTGGTGGTGGGCCTAGATAGATAGGTAGGTGAGATAGATAGATAGATAGATAGATAGATAGATAGATAGATAGATAGATAGATAGATAGATAGATAGATAGATAGATAGATAGATAGATAGATAGATAGATAGATAGATAGATAGATAGATTTTTTCCTTCCAAGTGAAGGGGGTGGTGGTGGGCCTAGATAGATAGGTAGGTGAGATAGATAGATAGATAGATAGATAGATAGATAGATAGATAGATAGATAGATAGATAGATAGATAGATAGATAGATAGATAGATAGATAGATAGATAGATAGATAGCCCCTACACACTAACACATCGCAAGCTGTGGAGCTTCCAGGTGGTGGTGCTGGTCTTTCTCATGGGGGACACAGCATCTTCTTCGCTGCATCAGAGGTTGGCCTAGAGTCCTCCAGGGATGAAGATTCAGCTGGGCATTGGAACGACAGTAGGGTGAGTAAAAGATGGCTTTATTTTATTTTTTATCCCTTTCAAGCATAGGTAGCTAGGTAGGTAGGTGAGATAGATAGATAGATAGATAGATAGATAGATAGATAGATAGATAGATAGATAGATAGATAGATAGATAGATAGATAGATAGATAGATAGATAGATAGATAGATAGATAGATAGATAGATAGATAGATAGATAGATTTTTTCCTTCCAAGTGAAGGGGGTGGTGGTGGGCCTAGATAGATAGGTAGGTGAGATAGATAGATAGGTAGATAGATAGATAGATAGATAGATAGATAGATAGATAGATAGATAGATAGATAGATAGATAGATAGATAGATAGATAGATAGATAGATAGATAGATAGATTTTTTCCTTCCAAGTGAAGGGGGTGGTGGTGGGCCTAGATAGATAGATAGATAGATAGATAGATAGATAGATAGATAGATAGATAGATAGATAGATAGATAGATAGATAGATAGATAGATAGATAGATAGATAGATAGATAGATAGATAGATAGATAGATAGATAGACCCGACACACTAACACATCGCAAGCTGTGGAGCTTCCAGGTGGTGGTGCTGGTCTTTCTCATGGGGGACACAGCATCTTCTTCGCTGCATCAGAGGTTGGCCTAGAGTCCTCCATGGATGAAGATTCAGCTGGGCATTGGAACGACAGTAGGGTGAGTAAAAGATGGCTTTATTTTATTTTTTATCCCTTTCAAGCATAGATTGGTAGGTAGGTAGGTAGGTAGGTAGGTAGGTAGGTGAGATAGATAGATAGATAGGTAGATAGGTAGATAGATAGGTGTGTAGGTAGATGTGTAGGTAGGTGTGTAGGTAGGTAGGTAGATAGACAGATAGATATTGTCCTTACAAGTGAAGGAGGTGGTGGTGGGCGTAGATAGATAGGTAGGTAGGTAGATAGGTGTGTAGGTAGATGTGTAGGTAGGTGTGTAGGTAGGTCGATAGACAGATAGATATTGTCCTTCCAAGTGAAGGAGGTGGTGGTGGGCGTAGATAGATAGGTAGGTAGGTAGGTAGGTCGATGAGGTTGATTAGATAGATAGATAGATAGATAGATAGATAGATAGATAGATAGATAGATAGATAGATAGATAGATAGATAGATAGATAGATAGATAGATAGATAGATAGCCCCTACACACTAACACATCGCAAGCTGTGGAGCTTCCAGGTGGTGGTGCTGGTCTTTCTCATGGGGGACACAGCATCTTCTTCGCTGCATCAGAGGTTGGCCTAGAGTCCTCCAGGGATGAAGATTCAGCTGGGCATTGGAACAACAGTAGGGTGAGTAAAAGATGGCTTTATTTTATTTTTTATCCCTTTCAAGCATAGGTAGCTAGGTAGGTAGGTGAGATAGATAGATAGATAGATAGATAGATAGATAGATAGATAGATAGATAGATAGATAGATAGATAGATAGATAGATAGATAGATAGATAGATAGATAGATAGATAGATAGATAGATAGATAGATAGATAGATAGATAGATAGATAGATTTTTTCCTTCCAAGTGAAGGGGGTGGTGGTGGGCCTAGATAGATAGGTAGGTGAGATAGATAGATAGGTAGATAGATAGATAGATAGATAGATAGATAGATAGATAGATAGATAGATAGATAGATAGATAGATAGATAGATAGATAGATAGATAGATAGATAGATAGATAGATAGATTTTTTCCTTCCAAGTGAAGGGGGTGGTGGTGGGCCTAGATAGATAGATAGATAGATAGATAGATAGATAGATAGATAGATAGATAGATAGATAGATAGATAGATAGATAGATAGATAGATAGATAGATAGATAGATAGATAGATAGATAGATAGATAGATAGATAGATAGATAGATAGATAGACCCGACACACTAACACATCGCAAGCTGTGGAGCTTCCAGGTGGTGGTGCTGGTCTTTCTCATGGGGGACACAGCATCTTCTTCGCTGCATCAGAGGTTGGCCTAGAGTCCTCCATGGATGAAGATTCAGCTGGGCATTGGAACGACAGTAGGGTGAGTAAAAGATGGCTTTATTTTATTTTTTATCCCTTTCAAGCATAGATAGGTAGGTAGGTAGGTAGGTAGGTAGGTAGGTAGGTGAGATAGATAGATAGATAGGTAGATAGGTAGATAGATAGGTGTGTAGGTAGATGTGTAGGTAGGTGTGTAGGTAGGTAGGTAGATAGACAGATAGATATTGTCCTTACAAGTGAAGGAGGTGGTGGTGGGCGTAGATAGATAGGTAGGTAGGTAGATAGGTGTGTAGGTAGATGTGTAGGTAGGTGTGTAGGTAGGTCGATAGACAGATAGATATTGTCCTTCCAAGTGAAGGAGGTGGTGGTGGGCGTAGATAGATAGGTAGGTAGGTAGGTAGGTCGATGAGGTTGATTAGATAGATAGATAGATAGATAGATAGATAGATAGATAGATAGATAGATAGATAGATAGATAGATAGATAGATAGATAGATAGATAGATAGATAGATAGATAGCCCCTACACACTAACACATCGCAAGCTGTGGAGCTTCCAGGTGGTGGTGCTGGTCTTTCTCATGGGGGACACAGCATCTTCTTCGCTGCATCAGAGGTTGGCCTAGAGTCCTCCAGGGATGAAGATTCAGCTGGGCATTGGAACAACAGTAGGGTGAGTAAAAGATGGCTTTATTTTATTTTTTATCCCTTTCAAGCATAGATAGGTAGGTAGGTAGGTAGGTAGGTAGGTGAGATAGATAGATAGATAGATAGATAGATAGATAGATAGATAGATAGATAGATAGATAGATAGATAGATAGGTAGATAGGTAGATAGATAGGTGTGTAGGTAGGTGTGTGGGTAAATGTGTAGGTAGGTCGATAGACAGATAGATATTGTCCTTCCAAGTGAAGGAGGTGGTGGTGGGCGTAGATAGATAGATAGGTAGGTAGGTAGGTAGGTCGATGAGGTTGATTAGATAGATAGATAGATAGATAGATAGAGATAGATAGATAGATAGATAGATAGATAGATAGATAGATAGATAGATAGATAGATAGATAGATAGATAGATAGATAGATAGATAGATAGATAGATAGATAGATAGATAGCCCCTACACACTAACACATCGCAAGCTGTGGAGCTTCCAGGTGGTGGTGCTGGTCTTTCTCATGGGGGACACAGCATCTTCTTCGCTGCATCAGAGGTTGGCCTAGAGTCCTCCAGGGATGAAGATTCAGCTGGGCATTGGAACAACAGTAGGGTGAGTAAAAGATGGCTTTATTTTATTTTTTATCCCTTTCAAGCATAGATAGGTAGGTAGGTAGGTAGGTAGGTAGGTAGGTAGGTAGGTAGGTGAGATAGATAGATAGATAGATAGATAGATAGATAGATAGATAGATAGATAGATAGATAGATAGATAGGTAGATAGGTAGATAGATAGGTGTGTAGGTAGGTGTGTGGGTAGGTGTGTAGGTAGGTCGATAGACAGATAGATATTGTCCTTCCAAGTGAAGGAGGTGGTGGTGGGCGTAGATAGATAGATAGGTAGGTAGGTAGGTAGGTCGATGAGGTTGATTAGATAGATAGATAGATAGATAGATAGATAGATAGATAGATAGATAGATAGATAGATAGATAGATAGATAGATAGATAGATAGATAGATAGATAGATAGATAGATAGATAGATTTTTTCCTTCCAAGTGAAGGGGGTGGTGGTGGGCCTAGATAGATAGGTAGGTGAGATAGATAGATAGATAGATAGATAGATAGATAGATAGATAGATAGATAGATAGATAGATAGATAGATAGATAGATAGATAGATAGATAGATAGATAGATAGATAGATAGATAGATAGCCCCTACACACTAACACATCGCAAGCTGTGGAGCTTCCAGGTGGTGGTGCTGGTCTTTCTCATGGGGGACACAGCATCTTCTTCGCTGCATCAGAGGTTGGCCTAGAGTCCTCCAGGGATGAAGATTCAGCTGGGCATTGGAACAACAGTAGGGTGAGTAAAAGATGGCTTTATTTGATTTTTTATCCCTTTCAAGCATAGATAAGTAGGTAGGTAGGTAGGTAGGTAGGTAGGTAGGTAGGTAGGTAGGTAGGTAGGTGTGTAGGTAGATGTGTAGGTAGGTGTGTAGGTAGGTAGGTCGATAGACAGATAGATATTGTCCTTCCAAGTGAAGGAGGTGGTGGTGGGCGTAGATAGATAGGTAGGTAGGTAGGTAGGTCGATGAGGTTGATTAGATAGATAGATAGATAGATAGATAGATAGATAGATAGATAGATAGATAGATAGATAGATAGATAGATAGATAGATAGATAGATAGATAGATAGATTTTTTCCTTCCAAGTGAAGGGGGTGGTGGTGGGCCTAGATAGATAGGTAGGTGAGATAGATAGATAGATAGATAGATAGATAGATAGATAGATAGATAGATAGATAGATAGATAGATAGATAGATAGATAGATAGATAGATAGATAGATAGATAGATAGATAGATAGATAGATAGATAGATAGATAGATAGATTTTTTCCTTCCAAGTGAAGGGGGTGGTGGTGGGCCTAGATAGATAGGTAGGTGAGATAGATAGATAGATAGATAGATAGATAGATAGATAGATAGATAGATAGATAGATAGATAGATAGATAGATAGATAGATAGATAGATAGATAGATAGATAGATAGATAGATAGCCCCTACACACTAACACATCGCAAGCTGTGGAGCTTCCAGGTGGTGGTGCTGGTCTTTCTCATGGGGGACACAGCATCTTCTTCGCTGCATCAGAGGTTGGCCTAGAGTCCTCCAGGGATGAAGATTCAGCTGGGCATTGGAACAACAGTAGGGTGAGTAAAAGATGGCTTTATTTGATTTTTTATCCCTTTCAAGCATAGATAGGTAGGTAGGTAGGTAGGTAGGTAGGTAGGTAGGTAGGTAGGTAGGTAGGTAGGTGTGTAGGTAGATGTGTAGGTAGGTGTGTAGGTAGGTAGGTCGATAGACAGATAGATATTGTCCTTACAAGTGAAGGAGGTGGTGGTGGGCGTAGATAGATAGGTAGGTAGGTAGATAGGTGTGTAGGTAGATGTGTAGGTAGGTGTGTAGGTAGGTCGATAGACAGATAGATATTGTCCTTCCAAGTGAAGGAGGTGGTGGTGGGCGTAGATAGATAGGTAGGTAGGTAGGTAGGTCGATGAGGTTGATTAGATAGATAGATAGATAGATAGATAGATAGATAGATAGATAGATAGATAGATAGATAGATAGATAGATAGATAGATAGATAGATAGATAGATAGATAGATAGATAGATAGATAGATAGATTTTTTCCTTCCAAGTGAAGGGGGTGGTGGTGGGCCTAGATAGATAGGTAGGTGAGATAGATAGATAGATAGATAGATAGATAGATAGATAGATAGATAGATAGATAGATAGATAGATAGATAGATAGATAGATAGATAGATAGATAGATAGATAGATAGATAGATAGATAGATAGATAGATAGATAGATAGATAGATAGATAGATTTTTTCCTTCCAAGTGAAGGGGGTGGTGGTGGGCCTAGATAGATAGGTAGGTGAGATAGATAGATAGATAGATAGATAGATAGATAGATAGATAGATAGATAGATAGATAGATAGATAGATAGATAGATAGATAGATAGATAGATAGATAGATAGATAGATAGATAGATAGATAGATAGCCCCTACACACTAACACATCGCAAGCTGTGGAGCTTCCAGGTGGTGGTGCTGGTCTTTCTCATGGGGGACACAGCATCTTCTTCGCTGCATCAGAGGTTGGCCTAGAGTCCTCCAGGGATGAAGATTCAGCTGGGCATTGGAACGACAGTAGGGTGAGTAAAAGATGGCTTTATTTTATTTTTTATCCCTTTCAAGCATAGGTAGCTAGGTAGGTAGGTGAGATAGATAGATAGATAGATAGATAGATAGATAGATAGATAGATAGATAGATAGATAGATAGATAGATAGATAGATAGATAGATAGATAGATAGATAGATAGATAGATAGATAGATAGATAGATAGATTTTTTCCTTCCAAGTGAAGGGGGTGGTGGTGGGCCTAGATAGATAGGTAGGTGAGATAGATAGATAGGTAGATAGATAGATAGATAGATAGATAGATAGATAGATAGATAGATAGATAGATAGATAGATAGATAGATAGATAGATAGATAGATAGATAGATAGATAGATAGATAGATAGATAGATAGATAGATAGATAGATTTTTTCCTTCCAAGTGAAGGGGGTGGTGGTGGGCCTAGATAGATAGATAGATAGATAGATAGATAGATAGATAGATAGATAGATAGATAGATAGATAGATAGATAGATAGATAGATAGATAGATAGATAGATAGATAGATAGATAGATAGATAGATAGATAGATAGATAGATAGATAGATAGATAGACCCGACACACTAACACATCGCAAGCTGTGGAGCTTCCAGGTGGTGGTGCTGGTCTTTCTCATGGGGGACACAGCATCTTCTTCGCTGCATCAGAGGTTGGCCTAGAGTCCTCCATGGATGAAGATTCAGCTGGGCATTGGAACGACAGTAGGGTGAGTAAAAGATGGCTTTATTTTATTTTTTATCCCTTTCAAGCATAGATTGGTAGGTAGGTAGGTAGGTAGGTAGGTAGGTAGGTGAGATAGATAGATAGATAGGTAGATAGGTAGATAGATAGGTGTGTAGGTAGATGTGTAGGTAGGTGTGTAGGTAGGTAGGTAGATAGACAGATAGATATTGTCCTTACAAGTGAAGGAGGTGGTGGTGGGCGTAGATAGATAGGTAGGTAGGTAGATAGGTGTGTAGGTAGATGTGTAGGTAGGTGTGTAGGTAGGTCGATAGACAGATAGATATTGTCCTTCCAAGTGAAGGAGGTGGTGGTGGGCGTAGATAGATAGGTAGGTAGGTAGGTAGGTCGATGAGGTTGATTAGATAGATAGATAGATAGATAGATAGATAGATAGATAGATAGATAGATAGATAGATAGATAGATAGATAGATAGATAGATAGATAGATAGATAGATAGATAGATAGATAGATAGATAGATAGCCCCTACACACTAACACATCGCAAGCTGTGGAGCTTCCAGGTGGTGGTGCTGGTCTTTCTCATGGGGGACACAGCATCTTCTTCGCTGCATCAGAGGTTGGCCTAGAGTCCTCCAGGGATGAAGATTCAGCTGGGCATTGGAACAACAGTAGGGTGAGTAAAAGATGGCTTTATTTTATTTTTTATCCCTTTCAAGCATAGATAGGTAGGTAGGTAGGTAGGTAGGTAGGTGAGATAGATAGATAGATAGATAGATAGATAGATAGATAGATAGATAGATAGATAGATAGATAGATAGATAGATAGATAGGTAGATAGGTAGATAGATAGGTGTGTAGGTAGGTGTGTGGGTAAATGTGTAGGTAGGTCGATAGACAGATAGATATTGTCCTTCCAAGTGAAGGAGGTGGTGGTGGGCGTAGATAGATAGATAGGTAGGTAGGTAGGTAGGTCGATGAGGTTGATTAGATAGATAGATAGATAGATAGATAGAGATAGATAGATAGATAGATAGATAGATAGATAGATAGATAGATAGATAGATAGATAGATAGATAGATAGATAGATAGATAGATAGATAGATAGATAGATAGATAGCCCCTACACACTAACACATCGCAAGCTGTGGAGCTTCCAGGTGGTGGTGCTGGTCTTTCTCATGGGGGACACAGCATCTTCTTCGCTGCATCAGAGGTTGGCCTAGAGTCCTCCAGGGATGAAGATTCAGCTGGGCATTGGAACAACAGTAGGGTGAGTAAAAGATGGCTTTATTTTATTTTTTATCCCTTTCAAGCATAGATAGGTAGGTAGGTAGGTAGGTAGGTAGGTAGGTAGGTAGGTAGGTAGGTGAGATAGATAGATAGATAGATAGATAGATAGATAGATAGATAGATAGATAGATAGATAGATAGATAGATAGATAGGTAGATAGGTAGATAGATAGGTGTGTAGGTAGGTGTGTGGGTAGGTGTGTAGGTAGGTCGATAGACAGATAGATATTGTCCTTCCAAGTGAAGGAGGTGGTGGTGGGCGTAGATAGATAGATAGGTAGGTAGGTAGGTAGGTCGATGAGGTTGATTAGATAGATAGATAGATAGATAGATAGATAGATAGATAGATAGATAGATAGATAGATAGATAGATAGATAGATAGATAGATAGATAGATAGATAGATAGATAGATAGATAGATAGATAGATAGATTTTTTCCTTCCAAGTGAAGGGGGTGGTTGTGGGCCTAGATAGATAGATAGATAGATAGATAGATAGATAGATAGATAGATAGATAGATAGATAGATAGATAGATAGATAGATAGATAGATAGATAGATAGGTAGGTAGGTAGGTAGGTAGGTAGGTAGGTCGATGAGGTTGATTAGATAGATAGATAGATAGATAGATAGATAGATAGATAGATAGATAGATAGATAGATATATAGATAGATAGATAGATAGATAGATAGATAGATAGATAGATAGATAGATAGATAGATAGATAGATTTTTTCCTTCCAAGTGAAGGGGGTGGTGGTGGGCCTAGATAGATAGGTAGGTGAGATAGATAGATAGATAGATAGATAGATAGATAGATAGATAGATAGATAGATAGATAGATAGATAGATAGATAGATAGATAGATAGATAGATAGGTAGATAGATAGATAGATAGATAGATAGATAGATAGATAGATAGATAGATAGATAGATAGCCCCTACACACTAACACATCGCAAGCTGTGGAGCTTCCAGGTGGTGGTGCTGGTCTTTCTCATGGGGGACACAGCATCTTCTTCGCTGCATCAGAGGTTGGCCTAGAGTCCTCCAGGGATGAAGATTCAGCTGGGCATTGGAACAACAGTAGGGTGAGTAAAAGATGGCTTTATTTGATTTTTTATCCCTTTCAAGCATAGATAGGTAGGTAGGTAGGTAGGTAGGTAGGTAGGTGAGATAGATAGATAGATAGGTAGATAGGTAGATAGAAAGGTGTGTAGGTAGATGTGTAGGTAGGCGTGTAGGTAGGTCGATAGACAGATAGATATTGTCCTTCCAAGTGAAGGAGGTGGTGGTGGGCGTAGATAGATAGGTAGGTAGGTAGGTAGGTCGATAAGGTTGATTAGATAGATAGATAGATAGATAGATAGATAGATAGATAGATAGATAGATAGATAGATAGATAGATAGATAGATAGATAGATAGATAGATAGATAGATAGATAGATAGATAGATAGATAGATAGATAGATAGATTTTTTCCTTCCAAGTGAAGGGGGTGGTGGTGGGCCTAGATAGATAGATAGATAGATAGATAGATAGATAGATAGATAGATAGATAGATAGATAGATAGATAGATAGATAGATAGATAGATAGATAGATAGATAGATAGATAGATAGATAGATAGATAGATAGATAGATAGATAGACCCGACACACTAACACATCGCAAGCTGTGGAGCTTCCAGGTGGTGGTGCTGGTCTTTCTCATGGGGGACACAGCATCTTCTTCGCTGCATCAGAGGTTGGCCTAGAGTCCTCCAGGGATGAAGATTCAGCTGGGCATTGGAACAACAGTAGGGTGAGTAAAAGATGGCTTTATTTTATTTTTTATCCCTTTCAAGCATAGATAGGTAGGTAGGTAGGTAGGTAGGTAGGTAGGTAGGTAGGTGAGATAGATAGATAGATAGATAGATAGATAGATAGATAGATAGATAGATAGATAGATAGATAGATAGGTAGATAGGTAGATAGATAGGTGTGTAGGTAGGTGTGTGGGTAGGTGTGTAGGTAGGTCGATAGACAGATAGATATTGTCCTTCCAAGTGAAGGAGGTGGTGGTGGGCGTAGATAGATAGATAGGTAGGTAGGTAGGTAGGTAGGTCGATGAGGTTGATTAGATAGATAGATAGATAGATAGATAGATAGATAGATAGATAGATAGATAGATAGATAGATAGATAGATAGATAGATAGATAGATAGATAGATAGATAGATAGATTTTTTCCTTCCAAGTGAAGGGGGTGGTGGTGGGCCTAGATAGATAGATAGATAGATAGATAGATAGATAGATAGATAGATAGATAGATAGATAGATAGATAGATAGATAGATAGATAGATAGATAGATAGATAGATAGATAGATAGATAGATAGATAGATAGATAGACCCGACACACTAACACATCGCAAGCTGTGGAGCTTCCAGGTGGTGGTGCTGGTCTTTCTCATGGGGGACACAGCATCTTCTTCGCTGCATCAGAGGTTGGCCTAGAGTCCTCCAGGGATGAAGATTCAGCTGGGCATTGGAACAACAGTAGGGTGAGTAAAAGATGGCTTTATTTTATTTTTTATCCCTTTCAAGCATAGATAGGTAGGTAGGTAGGTAGGTAGGTAGGTAGGTAGGTAGGTGAGATAGATAGATAGATAGATAGATAGATAGATAGATAGATAGATAGATAGATAGATAGATAGATAGATAGATAGATAGATAGATAGATAGATAGATAGGTGTGTAGGTAGGTGTGTGGGTAGGTGTGTAGGTAGGTCGATAGACAGATAGATATTGTCCTTCCAAGTGAAGGAGGTGGTGGTGGGCGTAGATAGATAGATAGGTAGGTAGGTAGGTAGGTAGGTCGATGAGGTTGATTAGATAGATAGATAGATAGATAGATAGATAGATAGATAGATAGATTTTTTCCTTCCAAGTGAAGGGGGTGGTGGTGGGCCTAGATAGATAGGTAGGTGAGATAGATAGATAGGTAGATAGATAGATAGATAGATAGATAGATAGATAGATAGATAGATAGATAGATAGATAGATAGATAGATAGATAGATAGATAGATAGATTTTTTCCTTCCAAGTGAAGGGGGTGGTGGTGGGCCTAGATAGATAGATAGATAGATAGATAGATAGATAGATAGATAGATAGATAGATAGATAGATAGATAGATAGATAGATAGATAGATAGATAGATAGATAGATAGATAGATAGATAGACCCGACACACTAACACATCGCAAGCTGTGGAGCTTCCAGGTGGTGGTGCTGGTCTTTCTCATGGGGGACACAGCATCTTCTTCGCTGCATCAGAGGTTGGCCTAGAGTCCTCCATGGATGAAGATTCAGCTGGGCATTGGAACGACAGTAGGGTGAGTAAAAGATGGCTTTATTTTATTTTTTATCCCTTTCAAGCATAGATTGGTAGGTAGGTAGGTAGGTAGGTAGGTAGGTAGGTAGGTAGGTAGGTAGGTAGGTAGGTGAGATAGATAGATAGATAGGTAGATAGATAGGTGTGTAGGTAGATGTGTAGGTAGGTGTGTAGGTAGGTAGGTAGATAGACAGATAGATATTGTCCTTACAAGTGAAGGAGGTGGTGGTGGGCGTAGATAGATAGGTAGGTAGGTAGATAGGTGTGTAGGTAGATGTGTAGGTAGGTGTGTAGGTAGGTCGATAGACAGATAGATATTGTCCTTCCAAGTGAAGGAGGTGGTGGTGGGCGTAGATAGATAGGTAGGTAGGTAGGTAGGTCGATGAGGTTGATTAGATAGATAGATAGATAGATAGATAGATAGATAGATAGATAGATAGATAGATAGATAGATAGATAGATAGATAGATAGATAGATAGATAGATAGATAGATAGATAGATAGCCCCTACACACTAACACATCGCAAGCTGTGTAGCTTCCAGGTGGTGGTGCTGGTCTTTCTCATGGGGGACACAGCATCTTCTTCGCTGCATCAGAGGTTGGCCTAGAGTCCTCCAGGGATGAAGATTCAGCTGGGCATTGGAACGACAGTAGGGTGAGTAAAAGATGGCTTTATTTTATTTTTTATCCCTTTCAAGCATAGATAGGTAGGTAGGTAGGTAGGTGAGATAGATAGATAGATAGATAGATAGATAGATAGATAGATAGATAGATAGATAGATAGATAGATAGATAGATAGATAGATAGATAGATAGGTAGATAGGTGGATAGATAGGTGTGTAGGTAGGTGTGTGGGTAGGTGTGTAGGTAGGTCGATAGACAGATAGATATTGTCCTTCCAAGTGAAGGAGGTGGTGGTGGGCGTAGATAGATAGATAGGTAGGTAGATAGATAGATAGATAGATTTTTTCCTTCCAAGTGAAGGGGGTGGTGGTGGGCCTAGATAGATAGGTAGGTGAGATAGATAGATAGATAGATAGATAGATAGATAGATAGATAGATAGATAGATAGATAGATAGATAGATAGATAGATAGATAGATAGATAGATAGATAGATAGATTTTTTCCTTCCAAGTGAAGGGGGTGGTGGTGGGCCTAGATAGATAGATAGATAGATAGATAGATAGATAGATAGATAGACCCGACACACTAACACATCGCAAGCTGTGGAGCTTCCAGGTGGTGGTGCTGGTCTTTCTCATGGGGGACACAGCATCTTCTTCGCTGCATCAGAGGTTGGCCTAGAGTCCTCCATGGATGAAGATTCAGCTGGGCATTGGAACGACAGTAGGGTGAGTAAAAGATGGCTTTATTTTATTTTTTATCCCTTTCAAGCATAGATTGGTAGGTAGGTAGGTAGGTAGGTAGGTAGGTAGGTAGGTAGGTAGGTAGGTAGGTAGGTGAGATAGATAGATAGATAGGTAGATAGATAGGTGTGTAGGTAGATGTGTAGGTAGGTGTGTAGGTAGGTAGGTAGATAGACAGATAGATATTGTCCTTACAAGTGAAGGAGGTGGTGGTGGGCGTAGATAGATAGGTAGGTAGGTAGATAGGTGTGTAGGTAGATGTGTAGGTAGGTGTGTAGGTAGGTCGATAGACAGATAGATATTGTCCTTCCAAGTGAAGGAGGTGGTGGTGGGCGTAGATAGATAGGTAGGTAGGTAGGTAGGTCGATGAGGTTGATTAGATAGATAGATAGATAGATAGATAGATAGATAGATAGATAGATAGATAGATAGATAGATAGATAGATAGATAGATAGATAGATAGATAGATAGATAGATAGATAGATAGATAGCCCCTACACACTAACACATCGCAAGCTGTGTAGCTTCCAGGTGGTGGTGCTGGTCTTTCTCATGGGGGACACAGCATCTTCTTCGCTGCATCAGAGGTTGGCCTAGAGTCCTCCAGGGATGAAGATTCAGCTGGGCATTGGAACGACAGTAGGGTGAGTAAAAGATGGCTTTATTTTATTTTTTATCCCTTTCAAGCATAGATAGGTAGGTAGGTAGGTAGGTGAGATAGATAGATAGATAGATAGATAGATAGATAGATAGATAGATAGATAGATAGATAGATAGATAGATAGATAGATAGATAGATAGATAGGTAGATAGGTGGATAGATAGGTGTGTAGGTAGGTGTGTGGGTAGGTGTGTAGGTAGGTCGATAGACAGATAGATATTGTCCTTCCAAGTGAAGGAGGTGGTGGTGGGCGTAGATAGATAGATAGGTAGGTAGATAGATAGATAGATAGATTTTTTCCTTCCAAGTGAAGGGGGTGGTGGTGGGCCTAGATAGATAGGTAGGTGAGATAGATAGATAGATAGATAGATAGATAGATAGATAGATAGATAGATAGATAGATAGATAGATAGATAGATAGATAGATAGATAGATAGATAGATAGATAGATTTTTTCCTTCCAAGTGAAGGGGGTGGTGGTGGGCCTAGATAGATAGATAGATAGATAGATAGATAGATAGATAGATAGATAGATAGATAGATAGATAGATAGATAGATAGATAGATAGATAGATAGATAGATAGATAGATAGATAGATAGATAGATAGATAGATAGACCCGACACACTAACACATCGCAAGCTGTGGAGCTTCCAGGTGGTGGTGCTGGTCTTTCTCATGGGGGACACAGCATCTTCTTCGCTGCATCAGAGGTTGGCCTAGAGTCCTCCATGGATGAAGATTCAGCTGGGCATTGGAACGACAGTAGGGTGAGTAAAAGATGGCTTTATTTTATTTTTTATCCCTTTCAAGCATAGATTGGTAGGTAGGTAGGTAGGTAGGTAGGTAGGTAGGTAGGTAGGTAGGTGAGATAGATAGATAGATAGGTAGATAGATAGGTGTGTAGGTAGATGTGTAGGTAGGTGTGTAGGTAGGTAGGTAGATAGACAGATAGATATTGTCCTTACAAGTGAAGGAGGTGGTGGTGGGCGTAGATAGATAGGTAGGTAGGTAGATAGGTGTGTAGGTAGATGTGTAGGTAGGTGTGTAGGTAGGTCGATAGACAGATAGATATTGTCCTTCCAAGTGAAGGAGGTGGTGGTGGGCGTAGATAGATAGGTAGGTAGGTAGGTAGGTCGATGAGGTTGATTAGATAGATAGATAGATAGATAGATAGATAGATAGATAGATAGATAGATAGATAGATAGATAGATAGATAGATAGATAGATAGATAGATAGATAGATAGATAGATAGATAGATAGCCCCTACACACTAACACATCGCAAGCTGTGGAGCTTCCAGGTGGTGGTGCTGGTCTTTCTCATGGGGGACACAGCATCTTCTTCGCTGCATCAGAGGTTGGCCTAGAGTCCTCCAGGGATGAAGATTCAGCTGGGCATTGGAACAACAGTAGGGTGAGTAAAAGATGGCTTTATTTGATTTTTTATCCCTTTCAAGCATAGATAGGTAGGTAGGTAGGTAGGTAGGTAGGTAGGTAGGTAGGTAGGTAGGTAGGTAGGTGAGATAGATAGATAGATAGGTGTGTAGGTAGATGTGTAGGTAGGCGTGTAGGTAGGTCGATAGACAGATAGATATTGTCCTTCCAAGTGAAGGAGGTGGTGGTGGGCGTAGATAGATAGGTAGGTAGGTAGGTAGGTAGGTAGGTAGGTCGATGAGGTTGATTAGATAGATAGATAGATAGATAGATAGATAGATAGATAGATAGATAGATAGATAGATAGATAGATAGATAGATAGATAGATAGATAGATAGATAGATAGATAGATAGATAGATAGATAGATAGCCCCTACACACTAACACATCGCAAGCTGTGGAGCTTCCAGGTGGTGGTGCTGGTCTTTCTCATGGGGGACACAGCATCTTCTTCGCTGCATCAGAGGTTGGCCTAGAGTCCTCCAGGGATGAAGATTCAGCTGGGCATTGGAACAACAGTAGGGTGAGTAAAAGATGGCTTTATTTGATTTTTTATCCCTTTCAAGCATAGATAGGTAGGTAGGTAGGTAGGTAGGTAGGTAGGTAGGTAGGTAGGTAGGTAGGTAGGTGTGTAGGTAGATGTGTAGGTAGGTGTGTAGGTAGGTAGGTCGATAGACAGATAGATATTGTCCTTCCAAGTGAAGGAGGTGGTGGTGGGCGTAGATAGATAGGTAGGTAGGTAGGTAGGTCGATGAGGTTGATTAGATAGATAGATAGATAGATAGATAGATAGATAGATAGATAGATAGATAGATAGATAGATAGATAGATAGATAGATAGATAGATAGATAGATAGATAGATAGATAGATAGATAGATAGATTTTTTCCTTCCAAGTGAAGGGGGTGGTGGTGGGCCTAGATAGATAGGTAGGTGAGATAGATAGATAGATAGATAGATAGATAGATAGATAGATAGATAGATAGATAGATAGATAGATAGATAGATAGATAGATAGATAGATAGATAGATAGATAGATAGATAGATAGATAGATAGATAGATAGCCCCTACACACTAACACATCGCAAGCTGTGGAGCTTCCAGGTGGTGGTGCTGGTCTTTCTCATGGGGGACACAGCATCTTCTTCGCTGCATCAGAGGTTGGCCTAGAGTCCTCCAGGGATGAAGATTCAGCTGGGCATTGGAACAACAGTAGGGTGAGTAAAAGATGGCTTTATTTGATTTTTTATCCCTTTCAAGCATAGATAAGTAGGTAGGTAGGTAGGTAGGTAGGTAGGTAGGTAGGTAGGTAGGTAGGTAGGTGTGTAGGTAGATGTGTAGGTAGGTGTGTAGGTAGGTAGGTCGATAGACAGATAGATATTGTCCTTCCAAGTGAAGGAGGTGGTGGTGGGCGTAGATAGATAGGTAGGTAGGTAGGTAGGTCGATGAGGTTGATTAGATAGATAGATAGATAGATAGATAGATAGATAGATAGATAGATAGATAGATAGATAGATAGATAGATAGATAGATAGATAGATAGATAGATAGATAGATAGATAGATAGATAGATTTTTTCCTTCCAAGTGAAGGGGGTGGTGGTGGGCCTAGATAGATAGGTAGGTGAGATAGATAGATAGATAGATAGATAGATAGATAGATAGATAGATAGATAGATAGATAGATAGATAGATAGATAGATAGATAGATAGATAGATAGATAGATAGATAGATAGATTTTTTCCTTCCAAGTGAAGGGGGTGGTGGTGGGCCTAGATAGATCGGTAGGTGAGATAGATAGATAGATAGATAGTGAGATAGATAGATAGATAGATAGATAGATAGATAGATAGATAGATAGATAGATAGATAGATAGATAGATAGATAGATAGATAGATAGATAGATAGATAGATAGATAGATAGATAGATAGGTGTGTAGGTAGGTGTGTGGGTAGGTGTGTAGGTAGGTCGATAGACAGATAGATATTGTCCTTCCAAGTGAAGGAGGTGGTGGTGGGCGTAGATAGATAGATAGGTAGGTAGGTAGGTAGGTAGGTCGATGAGGTTGATTAGATAGATAGATAGATAGATAGATAGATAGATAGATAGATAGATAGATAGATAGATAGATAGATAGATAGATAGATAGATAGATAGATAGATAGATAGATAGATAGATAGATAGATAGATTTTTTCCTTCCAAGTGAAGGGGGTGGTGGTGGGCCTAGATAGATAGGTAGGTGAGATAGATAGATAGATAGATAGATAGATAGATAGATAGATAGATAGATAGATAGATAGATAGATAGATAGATAGATAGATAGATAGATAGATAGATAGATAGATAGATAGATAGATAGATAGATAGATTTTTTCCTTCCAAGTGAAGGGGGTGGTGGTGGGCCTAGATAGATAGATAGATAGATAGATAGATAGATAGATAGATAGATAGATAGATAGATAGATAGATAGATAGATAGATAGATAGATAGATAGATAGATAGATAGATAGATAGATAGATAGATAGATAGATTTTTTCCTTCCAAGTGAAGGGGGTGGTGGTGGGCCTAGATAGATAGGTAGGTGAGATAGATAGATAGATAGATAGATAGATAGATAGATAGATAGATAGATAGATAGATAGATAGATAGATAGATAGATAGATAGATAGATAGATAGATAGATAGATAGATAGATAGCCCCTACACACTAACACATCGCAAGCTGTGGAGCTTCCAGGTGGTGGTGCTGGTCTTTCTCATGGGGGACACAGCATCTTCTTCGCTGCATCAGAGGTTGGCCTAGAGTCCTCCAGGGATGAAGATTCAGCTGGGCATTGGAACAACAGTAGGGTGAGTAAAAGATGGCTTTATTTGATTTTTTATCCCTTTCAAGCATAGATAGGTAGGTAGGTAGGTAGGTAGGTAGGTAGGTAGGTAGGTAGGTAGGTAGGTAGGTAGGTAGGTAGGTGTGTAGGTAGATGTGTAGGTAGGTGTGTAGGTAGGTAGGTCGATAGACAGATAGATATTGTCCTTACAAGTGAAGGAGGTGGTGGTGGGCGTAGATAGATAGGTAGGTAGGTAGATAGGTGTGTAGGTAGATGTGTAGGTAGGTGTGTAGGTAGGTCGATAGACAGATAGATATTGTCCTTCCAAGTGAAGGAGGTGGTGGTGGGCGTAGATAGATAGGTAGGTAGGTAGGTAGGTCGATGAGGTTGATTAGATAGATAGATAGATAGATAGATAGATAGATAGATAGATAGATAGATAGATAGATAGATAGATAGATAGATAGATAGATAGATAGATAGATAGATAGATAGATAGATAGATAGATTTTTTCCTTCCAAGTGAAGGGGGTGGTGGTGGGCCTAGATAGATAGGTAGGTGAGATAGATAGATAGATAGATAGATAGATAGATAGATAGATAGATAGATAGATAGATAGATAGATAGATAGATAGATAGATAGATAGATAGATAGATAGATAGATAGATAGATAGATAGATAGATTTTTTCCTTCCAAGTGAAGGGGGTGGTGGTGGGCCTAGATAGATAGGTAGGTGAGATAGATAGATAGATAGATAGATAGATAGATAGATAGATAGATAGATAGATAGATAGATAGATAGATAGATAGATAGATAGATAGATAGATAGATAGATAGATAGATAGATAGATAGATAGATAGATAGATAGCCCCTACACACTAACACATCGCAAGCTGTGGAGCTTCCAGGTGGTGGTGCTGGTCTTTCTCATGGGGGACACAGCATCTTCTTCGCTGCATCAGAGGTTGGCCTAGAGTCCTCCAGGGATGAAGATTCAGCTGGGCATTGGAACGACAGTAGGGTGAGTAAAAGATGGCTTTATTTTATTTTTTATCCCTTTCAAGCATAGGTAGCTAGGTAGGTAGGTGAGATAGATAGATAGATAGATAGATAGATAGATAGATAGATAGATAGATAGATAGATAGATAGATAGATAGATAGATAGATAGATAGATAGATTTTTTCCTTCCAAGTGAAGGGGGTGGTGGTGGGCCTAGATAGATAGGTAGGTGAGATAGATAGATAGGTAGATAGATAGATAGATAGATAGATAGATAGATAGATAGATAGATAGATAGATAGATAGATAGATAGATAGATAGATAGATAGATAGATAGATAGATAGATAGATAGATAGATTTTTTCCTTCCAAGTGAAGGGGGTGGTGGTGGGCCTAGATAGATAGATAGATAGATAGATAGATAGATAGATAGATAGATAGATAGATAGATAGATAGATAGATAGATAGATAGATAGATAGATAGATAGATAGATAGATAGATAGATAGATAGATAGATAGATAGATTTTTTCCTTCCAAGTGAAGGGGGTGGTGGTGGGCCTAGATAGATAGGTAGGTGAGATAGATAGATAGATAGATAGATAGATAGATAGATAGATAGATAGATAGATAGATAGATAGATAGATAGATAGATAGATAGATAGATAGATAGATAGATAGATAGATAGATAGATAGATAGATAGATAGATTTTTTCCTTCCAAGTGAAGGGGGTGGTGGTGGGCCTAGATAGATAGATAGATAGATAGATAGATAGATAGATAGATAGATAGATAGATAGATAGATAGATAGATAGATAGATAGATAGATAGATAGATAGATAGATAGATAGATAGATAGATAGATAGATAGATAGATAGATTTTTTCCTTCCAAGTGAAGGGGGTGGTGGTGGGCCTAGATAGATAGGTAGGTGAGATAGATAGATAGATAGATAGATAGATAGATAGATAGATAGATAGATAGATAGATAGATAGATAGATAGATAGATAGATAGATAGATAGATAGATAGATAGATAGATAGATAGATAGATAGATAGATAGATAGATAGATAGATAGATAGCCCCTACACACTAACACATCGCAAGCTGTGGAGCTTCCAGGTGGTGGTGCTGGTCTTTCTCATGGGGGACACAGCATCTTCTTCGCTGCATCAGAGGTTGGCCTAGAGTCCTCCAGGGATGAAGATTCAGCTGGGCATTGGAACAACAGTAGGGTGAGTAAAAGATGGCTTTATTTGATTTTTTATCCCTTTCAAGCATAGATAGGTAGGTAGGTAGGTAGGTAGGTAGGTAGGTAGGTAGGTAGGTAGGTAGGTAGGTAGGTAGGTAGGTGTGTAGGTAGATGTGTAGGTAGGTGTGTAGGTAGGTAGGTCGATAGACAGATAGATATTGTCCTTACAAGTGAAGGAGGTGGTGGTGGGCGTAGATAGATAGGTAGGTAGGTAGATAGGTGTGTAGGTAGATGTGTAGGTAGGTGTGTAGGTAGGTCGATAGACAGATAGATATTGTCCTTCCAAGTGAAGGAGGTGGTGGTGGGCGTAGATAGATAGGTAGGTAGGTAGGTAGGTCGATGAGGTTGATTAGATAGATAGATAGATAGATAGATAGATAGATAGATAGATAGATAGATAGATAGATAGATAGATAGATAGATAGATAGATAGATAGATAGATAGATAGATAGATAGATAGATTTTTTCCTTCCAAGTGAAGGGGGTGGTGGTGGGCCTAGATAGATAGGTAGGTGAGATAGATAGATAGATAGATAGATAGATAGATAGATAGATAGATAGATAGATAGATAGATAGATAGATAGATAGATAGATAGATAGATAGATAGATAGATAGATAGATAGATAGATAGATAGATAGCCCCTACACACTAACACATCGCAAGCTGTGGAGCTTCCAGGTGGTGGTGCTGGTCTTTCTCATGGGGGACACAGCATCTTCTTCGCTGCATCAGAGGTTGGCCTAGAGTCCTCCAGGGATGAAGATTCAGCTGGGCATTGGAACAACAGTAGGGTGAGTAAAAGATGGCTTTATTTGATTTTTTATCCCTTTCAAGCATAGATAGGTAGGTAGGTAGGTAGGTAGGTAGGTAGGTAGGTAGGTAGGTAGGTAGGTAGGTAGGTGTGTAGGTAGATGTGTAGGTAGGTGTGTAGGTAGGTAGGTCGATAGACAGATAGATATTGTCCTTACAAGTGAAGGAGGTGGTGGTGGGCGTAGGTAGGTAGGTAGATAGGTGTGTAGGTAGATGTGTAGGTAGGTGTGTAGGTAGGTCGATAGACAGATAGATATTGTCCTTCCAAGTGAAGGAGGTGGTGGTGGGCGTAGATAGATAGGTAGGTAGGTAGGTAGGTCGATGAGGTTGATTAGATAGATAGATAGATAGATAGATAGATAGATAGATAGATAGATAGATAGATAGATAGATAGATAGATAGATAGATAGATAGATAGATAGATAGATAGATAGATAGATTTTTTCCTTCCAAGTGAAGGGGGTGGTGGTGGGCCTAGATAGATAGGTAGGTGAGATAGATAGATAGATAGATAGATAGATAGATAGATAGATAGATAGATAGATAGATAGATAGATAGATAGATAGATAGATAGATAGATAGATAGATAGATAGATAGATAGATAGATAGATAGATAGATTTTTTCCTTCCAAGTGAAGGGGGTGGTGGTGGGCCTAGATAGATAGGTAGGTGAGATAGATAGATAGATAGATAGATAGATAGATAGATAGATAGATAGATAGATAGATAGATAGATAGATAGATAGATAGATAGATAGATAGATAGATAGATAGATAGATAGATAGATAGATAGATAGATAGATAGATAGATAGCCCCTACACACTAACACATCGCAAGCTGTGGAGCTTCCAGGTGGTGGTGCTGGTCTTTCTCATGGGGGACACAGCATCTTCTTCGCTGCATCAGAGGTTGGCCTAGAGTCCTCCAGGGATGAAGATTCAGCTGGGCATTGGAACGACAGTAGGGTGAGTAAAAGATGGCTTTATTTTATTTTTTATCCCTTTCAAGCATAGGTAGCTAGGTAGGTAGGTGAGATAGATAGATAGATAGATAGATAGATAGATAGATAGATAGATAGATAGATAGATAGATAGATAGATAGATAGATAGATAGATAGATAGATAGATAGATAGATAGATAGATAGATAGATAGATAGATAGATAGATTTTTTCCTTCCAAGTGAAGGGGGTGGTGGTGGGCCTAGATAGATAGGTAGGTGAGATAGATAGATAGGTAGATAGATAGATAGATAGATAGATAGATAGATAGATAGATAGATAGATAGATAGATAGATAGATAGATAGATAGATAGATAGATAGATAGATAGATAGATAGATAGATTTTTTCCTTCCAAGTGAAGGGGGTGGTGGTGGGCCTAGATAGATAGATAGATAGATAGATAGATAGATAGATAGATAGATAGATAGATAGATAGATAGATAGATAGATAGATAGATAGATAGATAGATAGATAGATAGATAGATAGATAGATAGATAGATAGACCCGACACACTAACACATCGCAAGCTGTGGAGCTTCCAGGTGGTGGTGCTGGTCTTTCTCATGGGGGACACAGCATCTTCTTCGCTGCATCAGAGGTTGGCCTAGAGTCCTCCATGGATGAAGATTCAGCTGGGCATTGGAACGACAGTAGGGTGAGTAAAAGATGGCTTTATTTTATTTTTTATCCCTTTCAAGCATAGATAGGTAGGTAGGTAGGTAGGTAGGTAGGTAGGTAGGTGAGATAGATAGATAGATAGGTAGATAGGTAGATAGATAGGTGTGTAGGTAGATGTGTAGGTAGGTGTGTAGGTAGGTAGGTAGATAGACAGATAGATATTGTCCTTACAAGTGAAGGAGGTGGTGGTGGGCGTAGATAGATAGGTAGGTAGGTAGATAGGTGTGTAGGTAGATGTGTAGGTAGGTGTGTAGGTAGGTCGATAGACAGATAGATATTGTCCTTCCAAGTGAAGGAGGTGGTGGTGGGCGTAGATAGATAGGTAGGTAGGTAGGTAGGTCGATGAGGTTGATTAGATAGATAGATAGATAGATAGATAGATAGATAGATAGATAGATAGATAGATAGATAGATAGATAGATAGATAGATAGATAGATAGATAGATAGCCCCTACACACTAACACATCGCAAGCTGTGGAGCTTCCAGGTGGTGGTGCTGGTCTTTCTCATGGGGGACACAGCATCTTCTTCGCTGCATCAGAGGTTGGCCTAGAGTCCTCCAGGGATGAAGATTCAGCTGGGCATTGGAACAACAGTAGGGTGAGTAAAAGATGGCTTTATTTTATTTTTTATCCCTTTCAAGCATAGATAGGTAGGTAGGTAGGTAGGTAGGTAGGTGAGATAGATAGATAGATAGATAGATAGATAGATAGATAGATAGATAGATAGATAGATAGATAGATAGATAGATAGATAGATAGATAGATAGATAGATAGATAGATAGATAGATAGATAGATAGATAGATAGATAGATTTTTTCCTTCCAAGTGAAGGGGGTGGTGGTGGGCCTAGATAGATAGGTAGGTGAGATAGATAGATAGATAGATAGATAGATAGATAGATAGATAGATAGATAGATAGATAGATAGATAGATAGATAGATAGATAGATAGATAGATAGATAGATAGATAGATAGATAGATAGATAGATAGATAGATAGATAGCCCCTACACACTAACACATCGCAAGCTGTGGAGCTTCCAGGTGGTGGTGCTGGTCTTTCTCATGGGGGACACAGCATCTTCTTCGCTGCATCAGAGGTTGGCCTAGAGTCCTCCAGGGATGAAGATTCAGCTGGGCATTGGAACAACAGTAGGGTGAGTAAAAGATGGCTTTATTTGATTTTTTATCCCTTTCAAGCATAGGTAGCTAGGTAGGTAGGTGAGATAGATAGATAGATAGATAGATAGATAGATAGATAGATAGATAGATAGATAGATAGATAGATAGATAGATAGATAGATAGATAGATAGATAGATAGATAGATAGATAGATAGATAGATAGATAGATAGATAGATAGATAGATTTTTTCCTTCCAAGTGAAGGGGGTGGTGGTGGGCCTAGATAGATAGGTAGGTGAGATAGATAGATAGGTAGATAGATAGATAGATAGATAGATAGATAGATAGATAGATAGATAGATAGATAGATAGATAGATAGATAGATAGATAGATAGATAGATAGATAGATAGATAGATAGATAGATAGATTTTTTCCTTCCAAGTGAAGGGGGTGGTGGTGGGCCTAGATAGATAGATAGATAGATAGATAGATAGATAGATAGATAGATAGATAGATAGATAGATAGATAGATAGATAGATAGATAGATAGATAGATAGATAGATAGATAGATAGATAGATAGATAGATAGATAGATAGATAGATAGATAGATAGACCCGACACACTAACACATCGCAAGCTGTGGAGCTTCCAGGTGGTGGTGCTGGTCTTTCTCATGGGGGACACAGCATCTTCTTCGCTGCATCAGAGGTTGGCCTAGAGTCCTCCATGGATGAAGATTCAGCTGGGCATTGGAACGACAGTAGGGTGAGTAAAAGATGGCTTTATTTTATTTTTTATCCCTTTCAAGCATAGATAGGTAGGTAGGTAGGTAGGTAGGTAGGTAGGTAGGTGAGATAGATAGATAGATAGGTAGATAGGTAGATAGATAGGTGTGTAGGTAGATGTGTAGGTAGGTGTGTAGGTAGGTAGGTAGATAGACAGATAGATATTGTCCTTACAAGTGAAGGAGGTGGTGGTGGGCGTAGATAGATAGGTAGGTAGGTAGATAGGTGTGTAGGTAGATGTGTAGGTAGGTGTGTAGGTAGGTCGATAGACAGATAGATATTGTCCTTCCAAGTGAAGGAGGTGGTGGTGGGCGTAGATAGATAGGTAGGTAGGTAGGTAGGTCGATGAGGTTGATTAGATAGATAGATAGATAGATAGATAGATAGATAGATAGATAGATAGATAGATAGATAGATAGATAGATAGATAGATAGATAGATAGATAGATAGATAGCCCCTACACACTAACACATCGCAAGCTGTGGAGCTTCCAGGTGGTGGTGCTGGTCTTTCTCATGGGGGACACAGCATCTTCTTCGCTGCATCAGAGGTTGGCCTAGAGTCCTCCAGGGATGAAGATTCAGCTGGGCATTGGAACAACAGTAGGGTGAGTAAAAGATGGCTTTATTTTATTTTTTATCCCTTTCAAGCATAGATAGGTAGGTAGGTAGGTAGGTAGGTAGGTGAGATAGATAGATAGATAGATAGATAGATAGATAGATAGATAGATAGATAGATAGATAGATAGATAGATAGATAGATAGATAGATAGATAGATAGATAGATAGATAGATAGATAGATAGATTTTTTCCTTCCAAGTGAAGGGGGTGGTGGTGGGCCTAGATAGATAGGTAGGTGAGATAGATAGATAGATAGATAGATAGATAGATAGATAGATAGATAGATAGATAGATAGATAGATAGATAGATAGATAGATAGATAGATAGATAGATAGATAGATAGATAGATAGATAGATAGATAGATAGATAGATAGATAGATAGCCCCTACACACTAACACATCGCAAGCTGTGGAGCTTCCAGGTGGTGGTGCTGGTCTTTCTCATGGGGGACACAGCATCTTCTTCGCTGCATCAGAGGTTGGCCTAGAGTCCTCCAGGGATGAAGATTCAGCTGGGCATTGGAACAACAGTAGGGTGAGTAAAAGATGGCTTTATTTGATTTTTTATCCCTTTCAAGCATAGATAGGTAGGTAGGTAGGTAGGTAGGTAGGTAGGTAGGTAGGTAGGTAGGTAGGTAGGTAGGTAGGTGTGTAGGTAGATGTGTAGGTAGGTGTGTAGGTAGGTAGGTCGATAGACAGATAGATATTGTCCTTACAAGTGAAGGAGGTGGTGGTGGGCGTAGATAGATAGGTAGGTAGGTAGATAGGTGTGTAGGTAGATGTGTAGGTAGGTGTGTAGGTAGGTCGATAGACAGATAGATATTGTCCTTCCAAGTGAAGGAGGTGGTGGTGGGCGTAGATAGATAGGTAGGTAGGTAGGTAGGTCGATGAGGTTGATTAGATAGATAGATAGATAGATAGATAGATAGATAGATAGATAGATAGATAGATAGATAGATAGATAGATAGATAGATAGATAGATAGATAGATAGATAGATAGATAGATAGATAGATAGATAGATAGATTTTTTCCTTCCAAGTGAAGGGGGTGGTGGTGGGCCTAGATAGATAGGTAGGTGAGATAGATAGATAGATAGATAGATAGATAGATAGATAGATAGATAGATAGATAGATAGATAGATAGATAGATAGATAGATAGATAGATAGATAGATAGATAGATAGATAGATAGATAGATAGATAGATAGATAGATAGATAGATAGATTTTTTCCTTCCAAGTGAAGGGGGTGGTGGTGGGCCTAGATAGATAGGTAGGTGAGATAGATAGATAGATAGATAGATAGATAGATAGATAGATAGATAGATAGATAGATAGATAGATAGATAGATAGATAGATAGATAGATAGATAGATAGATAGATAGATAGATAGCCCCTACACACTAACACATCGCAAGCTGTGGAGCTTCCAGGTGGTGGTGCTGGTCTTTCTCATGGGGGACACAGCATCTTCTTCGCTGCATCAGAGGTTGGCCTAGAGTCCTCCAGGGATGAAGATTCAGCTGGGCATTGGAACGACAGTAGGGTGAGTAAAAGATGGCTTTATTTTATTTTTTATCCCTTTCAAGCATAGGTAGCTAGGTAGGTAGGTGAGATAGATAGATAGATAGATAGATAGATAGATAGATAGATAGATAGATAGATAGATAGATAGATAGATAGATAGATAGATAGATAGATAGATAGATAGATAGATAGATAGATAGATAGATAGATTTTTTCCTTCCAAGTGAAGGGGGTGGTGGTGGGCCTAGATAGATAGGTAGGTGAGATAGATAGATAGGTAGATAGATAGATAGATAGATAGATAGATAGATAGATAGATAGATAGATAGATAGATAGATAGATAGATAGATAGATAGATAGATAGATAGATAGATAGATAGATAGATAGATAGATTTTTTCCTTCCAAGTGAAGGGGGTGGTGGTGGGCCTAGATAGATAGATAGATAGATAGATAGATAGATAGATAGATAGATAGATAGATAGATAGATAGATAGATAGATAGATAGATAGATAGATAGATAGACCCGACACACTAACACATCGCAAGCTGTGGAGCTTCCAGGTGGTGGTGCTGGTCTTTCTCATGGGGGACACAGCATCTTCTTCGCTGCATCAGAGGTTGGCCTAGAGTCCTCCATGGATGAAGATTCAGCTGGGCATTGGAACGACAGTAGGGTGAGTAAAAGATGGCTTTATTTTATTTTTTATCCCTTTCAAGCATAGATTGGTAGGTAGGTAGGTAGGTAGGTAGGTAGGTAGGTGAGATAGATAGATAGATAGGTAGATAGGTAGATAGATAGGTGTGTAGGTAGATGTGTAGGTAGGTGTGTAGGTAGGTAGGTAGATAGACAGATAGATATTGTCCTTACAAGTGAAGGAGGTGGTGGTGGGCGTAGATAGATAGGTAGGTAGGTAGATAGGTGTGTAGGTAGATGTGTAGGTAGGTGTGTAGGTAGGTCGATAGACAGATAGATATTGTCCTTCCAAGTGAAGGAGGTGGTGGTGGGCGTAGATAGATAGGTAGGTAGGTAGGTAGGTCGATGAGGTTGATTAGATAGATAGATAGATAGATAGATAGATAGATAGATAGATAGATAGATAGATAGATAGATAGATAGATAGATAGATAGATAGATAGATAGATAGATAGCCCCTACACACTAACACATCGCAAGCTGTGGAGCTTCCAGGTGGTGGTGCTGGTCTTTCTCATGGGGGACACAGCATCTTCTTCGCTGCATCAGAGGTTGGCCTAGAGTCCTCCAGGGATGAAGATTCAGCTGGGCATTGGAACAACAGTAGGGTGAGTAAAAGATGGCTTTATTTTATTTTTTATCCCTTTCAAGCATAGATAGGTAGGTAGGTAGGTAGGTAGGTAGGTGAGATAGATAGATAGATAGATAGATAGATAGATAGATAGATAGATAGATAGATAGATAGATAGATAGATAGATAGGTAGATAGGTAGATAGATAGGTGTGTAGGTAGGTGTGTGGGTAAATGTGTAGGTAGGTCGATAGACAGATAGATATTGTCCTTCCAAGTGAAGGAGGTGGTGGTGGGCGTAGATAGATAGATAGGTAGGTAGGTAGGTAGGTCGATGAGGTTGATTAGATAGATAGATAGATAGATAGATAGAGATAGATAGATAGATAGATAGATAGATAGATAGATAGATAGATAGATAGATAGATAGATAGATAGATAGATAGATAGATAGATAGATAGATAGCCCCTACACACTAACACATCGCAAGCTGTGGAGCTTCCAGGTGGTGGTGCTGGTCTTTCTCATGGGGGACACAGCATCTTCTTCGCTGCATCAGAGGTTGGCCTAGAGTCCTCCAGGGATGAAGATTCAGCTGGGCATTGGAACAACAGTAGGGTGAGTAAAAGATGGCTTTATTTTATTTTTTATCCCTTTCAAGCATAGATAGGTAGGTAGGTAGGTAGGTAGGTAGGTAGGTAGGTAGGTGAGATAGATAGATAGATAGATAGATAGATAGATAGATAGATAGATAGATAGATAGATAGATAGATAGATAGATAGGTAGATAGGTAGATAGATAGGTGTGTAGGTAGGTGTGTGGGTAGGTGTGTAGGTAGGTCGATAGACAGATAGATATTGTCCTTCCAAGTGAAGGAGGTGGTGGTGGGCGTAGATAGATAGATAGGTAGGTAGGTAGGTAGGTCGATGAGGTTGATTAGATAGATAGATAGATAGATAGATAGATAGATAGATAGATAGATAGATAGATAGATAGATAGATAGATAGATAGATAGATAGATAGATAGATAGATAGATAGATAGATAGATAGATTTTTTCCTTCCAAGTGAAGGGGGTGGTGGTGGGCCTAGATAGATAGGTAGGTGAGATAGATAGATAGATAGATAGATAGATAGATAGATAGATAGATAGATAGATAGATAGATAGATAGATAGATAGATAGATAGATAGATAGATAGATAGATAGATAGCCCCTACACACTAACACATCGCAAGCTGTGGAGCTTCCAGGTGGTGGTGCTGGTCTTTCTCATGGGGGACACAGCATCTTCTTCGCTGCATCAGAGGTTGGCCTAGAGTCCTCCAGGGATGAAGATTCAGCTGGGCATTGGAACAACAGTAGGGTGAGTAAAAGATGGCTTTATTTGATTTTTTATCCCTTTCAAGCATAGATAAGTAGGTAGGTAGGTAGGTAGGTAGGTAGGTAGGTAGGTAGGTAGGTGTGTAGGTAGATGTGTAGGTAGGTGTGTAGGTAGGTAGGTCGATAGACAGATAGATATTGTCCTTCCAAGTGAAGGAGGTGGTGGTGGGCGTAGATAGATAGGTAGGTAGGTAGGTAGGTCGATGAGGTTGATTAGATAGATAGATAGATAGATAGATAGATAGATAGATAGATAGATAGATAGATAGATAGATAGATAGATAGATAGATAGATAGATAGATAGATAGATAGATAGATAGATAGATAGATTTTTTCCTTCCAAGTGAAGGGGGTGGTGGTGGGCCTAGATAGATAGGTAGGTGAGATAGATAGATAGATAGATAGATAGATAGATAGATAGATAGATAGATAGATAGATAGATAGATAGATAGATAGATAGATAGATAGATAGATAGATAGATAGATAGATAGATAGATAGATAGATAGATAGATTTTTTCCTTCCAAGTGAAGGGGGTGGTGGTGGGCCTAGATAGATAGGTAGGTGAGATAGATAGATAGATAGATAGATAGATAGATAGATAGATAGATAGATAGATAGATAGATAGATAGATAGATAGATAGATAGATAGATAGATAGATAGATAGATAGATAGATAGATAGATAGATTTTTTCCTTCCAAGTGAAGGGGGTGGTGGTGGGCCTAGATAGATCGGTAGGTGAGATAGATAGATAGATAGATAGTGAGATAGATAGATAGATAGATAGATAGATAGATAGATAGATAGATAGATAGATAGATAGATAGATAGATAGATAGATAGATAGATAGATAGATAGATAGATAGATAGATAGATAGGTAGATAGATAGGTGTGTAGGTAGGTGTGTGGGTAGGTGTGTAGGTAGGTCGATAGACAGATAGATATTGTCCTTCCAAGTGAAGGAGGTGGTGGTGGGCGTAGATAGATAGATAGGTAGGTAGGTAGGTAGGTAGGTCGATGAGGTTGATTAGATAGATAGATAGATAGATAGATAGATAGATAGATAGATAGATAGATAGATAGATAGATAGATAGATAGATAGATAGATAGATAGATAGATAGATAGATAGATAGATAGATAGATAGATAGATTTTTTCCTTCCAAGTGAAGGGGGTGGTGGTGGGCCTAGATAGATAGGTAGGTGAGATAGATAGATAGATAGATAGATAGATAGATAGATAGATAGATAGATAGATAGATAGATAGATAGATAGATAGATAGATAGATAGATAGATAGATAGATAGATTTTTTCCTTCCAAGTGAAGGGGGTGGTGGTGGGCCTAGATAGATAGATAGATAGATAGATAGATAGATAGATAGATAGATAGATAGATAGATAGATAGATAGATAGATAGATAGATAGATAGATAGATAGATAGATAGATAGATAGATAGATAGATAGATTTTTTCCTTCCAAGTGAAGGGGGTGGTGGTGGGCCTAGATAGATAGGTAGGTGAGATAGATAGATAGATAGATAGATAGATAGATAGATAGATAGATAGATAGATAGATAGATAGATAGATAGATAGATAGATAGATAGATAGATAGATAGATAGATAGATAGATAGATAGCCCCTACACACTAACACATCGCAAGCTGTGGAGCTTCCAGGTGGTGGTGCTGGTCTTTCTCATGGGGGACACAGCATCTTCTTCGCTGCATCAGAGGTTGGCCTAGAGTCCTCCAGGGATGAAGATTCAGCTGGGCATTGGAACAACAGTAGGGTGAGTAAAAGATGGCTTTATTTGATTTTTTATCCCTTTCAAGCATAGATAGGTAGGTAGGTAGGTAGGTAGGTAGGTAGGTAGGTAGGTAGGTAGGTAGGTAGGTAGGTGTGTAGGTAGATGTGTAGGTAGGTGTGTAGGTAGGTAGGTCGATAGACAGATAGATATTGTCCTTACAAGTGAAGGAGGTGGTGGTGGGCGTAGATAGATAGGTAGGTAGGTAGATAGGTGTGTAGGTAGATGTGTAGGTAGGTGTGTAGGTAGGTCGATAGACAGATAGATATTGTCCTTCCAAGTGAAGGAGGTGGTGGTGGGCGTAGATAGATAGGTAGGTAGGTAGGTAGGTCGATGAGGTTGATTAGATAGATAGATAGATAGATAGATAGATAGATAGATAGATAGATAGATAGATAGATAGATAGATAGATAGATAGATAGATAGATAGATAGATAGATTTTTGTGGGCCTAGATAGATAGGTAGGTGAGATAGATAGATAGATAGATAGATAGATAGATAGATAGATAGATAGATAGATAGATAGATAGATAGATAGATAGATAGATAGATAGATAGATAGATAGATAGATAGATAGATAGATAGATAGATAGATAGATAGATAGATTTTTTCCTTCCAAGTGAAGGGGGTGGTGGTGGGCCTAGATAGATAGGTAGGTGAGATAGATAGATAGATAGATAGATAGATAGATAGATAGATAGATAGATAGATAGATAGATAGATAGATAGATAGATAGATAGATAGATAGATAGATAGATAGATAGATAGATAGATAGATAGATAGATAGATAGATAGCCCCTACACACTAACACATCGCAAGCTGTGGAGCTTCCAGGTGGTGGTGCTGGTCTTTCTCATGGGGGACACAGCATCTTCTTCGCTGCATCAGAGGTTGGCCTAGAGTCCTCCAGGGATGAAGATTCAGCTGGGCATTGGAACGACAGTAGGGTGAGTAAAAGATGGCTTTATTTTATTTTTTATCCCTTTCAAGCATAGGTAGCTAGGTAGGTAGGTGAGATAGATAGATAGATAGATAGATAGATAGATAGATAGATAGATAGATAGATAGATAGATAGATAGATAGATAGATAGATAGATAGATAGATAGATAGATAGATAGATAGATAGATAGATAGATAGATAGATAGATTTTTTCCTTCCAAGTGAAGGGGGTGGTGGTGGGCCTAGATAGATAGGTAGGTGAGATAGATAGATAGGTAGATAGATAGATAGATAGATAGATAGATAGATAGATAGATAGATAGATAGATAGATAGATAGATAGATAGATAGATAGATAGATAGATAGATAGATAGATAGATAGATAGATTTTTTCCTTCCAAGTGAAGGGGGTGGTGGTGGGCCTAGATAGATAGATAGATAGATAGATAGATAGATAGATAGATAGATAGATAGATAGATAGATAGATAGATAGATAGATAGATAGATAGATAGATAGATAGATAGATAGATAGATAGATAGATAGATAGATAGATAGATAGATAGACCCGACACACTAACACATCGCAAGCTGTGGAGCTTCCAGGTGGTGGTGCTGGTCTTTCTCATGGGGGACACAGCATCTTCTTCGCTGCATCAGAGGTTGGCCTAGAGTCCTCCATGGATGAAGATTCAGCTGGGCATTGGAACGACAGTTGGGCATTGGAACGACAGTAGGGTGAGTAAAAGATGGCTTTATTTTATTTTTTATCCCTTTCAAGCATAGATAGGTAGGTAGGTAGGTAGGTAGGTAGGTAGGTAGGTGAGATAGATAGATAGATAGGTAGATAGGTAGATAGATAGGTGTGTAGGTAGATGTGTAGGTAGGTGTGTAGGTAGGTAGGTAGATAGACAGATAGATATTGTCCTTACAAGTGAAGGAGGTGGTGGTGGGCGTAGATAGATAGGTAGGTAGGTAGATAGGTGTGTAGGTAGATGTGTAGGTAGGTGTGTAGGTAGGTCGATAGACAGATAGATATTGTCCTTCCAAGTGAAGGAGGTGGTGGTGGGCGTAGATAGATAGGTAGGTAGGTAGGTAGGTCGATGAGGTTGATTAGATAGATAGATAGATAGATAGATAGATAGATAGATAGATAGATAGATAGATAGATAGATAGATAGATAGATAGATAGATAGATAGATAGATAGATAGATAGCCCCTACACACTAACACATCGCAAGCTGTGGAGCTTCCAGGTGGTGGTGCTGGTCTTTCTCATGGGGGACACAGCATCTTCTTCGCTGCATCAGAGGTTGGCCTAGAGTCCTCCAGGGATGAAGATTCAGCTGGGCATTGGAACAACAGTAGGGTGAGTAAAAGATGGCTTTATTTTATTTTTTATCCCTTTCAAGCATAGATAGGTAGGTAGGTAGGTAGGTAGGTAGGTGAGATAGATAGATAGATAGATAGATAGATAGATAGATAGATAGATAGATAGATAGATAGATAGGTAGATAGGTAGATAGATAGGTGTGTAGGTAGGTGTGTGGGTAAATGTGTAGGTAGGTCGATAGACAGATAGATATTGTCCTTCCAAGTGAAGGAGGTGGTGGTGGGCGTAGATAGATAGATAGGTAGGTAGGTAGGTAGGTCGATGAGGTTGATAGATAGATAGATAGATAGATAGAGATAGATAGATAGATAGATAGATAGATAGATAGATAGATAGATAGATAGATAGATAGATAGATAGATAGATAGATAGATAGATAGATAGATAGATAGATAGATAGCCCCTACACACTAACACATCGCAAGCTGTGGAGCTTCCAGGTGGTGGTGCTGGTCTTTCTCATGGGGGACACAGCATCTTCTTCGCTGCATCAGAGGTTGGCCTAGAGTCCTCCAGGGATGAAGATTCAGCTGGGCATTGGAACAACAGTAGGGTGAGTAAAAGATGGCTTTATTTTATTTTTTATCCCTTTCAAGCATAGATAGGTAGGTAGGTAGGTAGGTAGGTAGGTAGGTAGGTAGGTAGGTAGGTAGGTGAGATAGATAGATAGATAGATAGATAGATAGATAGATAGATAGATAGATAGATAGATAGATAGATAGATAGATAGGTAGATAGGTAGATAGATAGGTGTGTAGGTAGGTGTGTGGGTAGGTGTGTAGGTAGGTCGATAGACAGATAGATATTGTCCTTCCAAGTGAAGGAGGTGGTGGTGGGCGTAGATAGATAGATAGATAGGTAGGTAGGTAGGTAGGTCGATGAGGTTGATTAGATAGATAGATAGATAGATAGATAGATAGATAGATAGATAGATAGATAGATAGATAGATAGATAGATAGATAGATAGATAGATAGATAGATAGATAGATAGATAGATAGATAGATAGATTTTTTCCTTCCAAGTGAAGGGGGTGGTGGTGGGCCTAGATAGATAGGTAGGTGAGATAGATAGATAGATAGATAGATAGATAGATAGATAGATAGATAGATAGATAGATAGATAGATAGATAGATAGATAGATAGATAGATAGATAGATAGATAGATAGATAGCCCCTACACACTAACACATCGCAAGCTGTGGAGCTTCCAGGTGGTGGTGCTGGTCTTTCTCATGGGGGACACAGCATCTTCTTCGCTGCATCAGAGGTTGGCCTAGAGTCCTCCAGGGATGAAGATTCAGCTGGGCATTGGAACAACAGTAGGGTGAGTAAAAGATGGCTTTATTTGATTTTTTATCCCTTTCAAGCATAGATAAGTAGGTAGGTAGGTAGGTAGGTAGGTAGGTAGGTAGGTAGGTAGGTAGGTAGGTGTGTAGGTAGATGTGTAGGTAGGTGTGTAGGTAGGTAGGTCGATAGACAGATAGATATTGTCCTTCCAAGTGAAGGAGGTGGTGGTGGGCGTAGATAGATAGGTAGGTAGGTAGGTAGGTCGATGAGGTTGATTAGATAGATAGATAGATAGATAGATAGATAGATAGATAGATAGATAGATAGATAGATAGATAGATAGATAGATAGATAGATAGATAGATAGATAGATAGATAGATAGATAGATAGATAGATTTTTTCCTTCCAAGTGAAGGGGGTGGTGGTGGGCCTAGATAGATAGGTAGGTGAGATAGATAGATAGATAGATAGATAGATAGATAGATAGATAGATAGATAGATAGATAGATAGATAGATAGATAGATAGATAGATAGATAGATAGATAGATAGATAGATAGATAGATAGATTTTTTCCTTCCAAGTGAAGGGGGTGGTGGTGGGCCTAGATAGATAGGTAGGTGAGATAGATAGATAGATAGATAGATAGATAGATAGATAGATAGATAGATAGATAGATAGATAGATAGATAGATAGATAGATAGATAGATAGATAGATAGATAGATAGATAGCCCCTACACACTAACACATCGCAAGCTGTGGAGCTTCCAGGTGGTGGTGCTGGTCTTTCTCATGGGGGACACAGCATCTTCTTCGCTGCATCAGAGGTTGGCCTAGAGTCCTCCAGGGATGAAGATTCAGCTGGGCATTGGAACGACAGTAGGGTGAGTAAAAGATGGCTTTATTTTATTTTTTATCCCTTTCAAGCATAGGTAGCTAGGTAGGTAGGTGAGATAGATAGATAGATAGATAGATAGATAGATAGATAGATAGATAGATAGATAGATAGATAGATAGATAGATAGATAGATAGATAGATAGATAGATAGATAGATAGATAGATAGATAGATAGATAGATAGATAGATTTTTTCGATAGATAGATAGATAGATAGATAGATAGATAGATAGATAGATAGATAGATAGATAGATAGATAGATAGATAGATAGATAGATAGATAGATAGATAGATAGATAGATTTTTTCCTTCCAAGTGAAGGGGGTGGTGGTGGGCCTAGATAGATAGATAGATAGATAGATAGATAGATAGATAGATAGATAGATAGATAGATAGATAGATAGATAGATAGATAGATAGATAGATAGATAGATAGATAGATAGATAGATAGATAGATAGATAGATAGATAGATAGACCCGACACACTAACACATCGCAAGCTGTGGAGCTTCCAGGTGGTGGTGCTGGTCTTTCTCATGGGGGACACAGCATCTTCTTCGCTGCATCAGAGGTTGGCCTAGAGTCCTCCATGGATGAAGATTCAGCTGGGCATTGGAACGACAGTAGGGTGAGTAAAAGATGGCTTTATTTTATTTTTTATCCCTTTCAAGCATAGATAGGTAGGTAGGTAGGTAGGTAGGTAGGTAGGTAGGTGAGATAGATAGATAGATAGGTAGATAGGTAGATAGATAGGTGTGTAGGTAGATGTGTAGGTAGGTGTGTAGGTAGGTAGGTAGATAGACAGATAGATATTGTCCTTACAAGTGAAGGAGGTGGTGGTGGGCGTAGATAGATAGGTAGGTAGGTAGATAGGTGTGTAGGTAGATGTGTAGGTAGGTGTGTAGGTAGGTCGATAGACAGATAGATATTGTCCTTCCAAGTGAAGGAGGTGGTGGTGGGCGTAGATAGATAGGTAGGTAGGTAGGTAGGTCGATGAGGTTGATTAGATAGATAGATAGATAGATAGATAGATAGATAGATAGATAGATAGATAGATAGATAGATAGATAGATAGATAGATAGATAGATAGATAGATAGATAGATAGCCCCTACACACTAACACATCGCAAGCTGTGGAGCTTCCAGGTGGTGGTGCTGGTCTTTCTCATGGGGGACACAGCATCTTCTTCGCTGCATCAGAGGTTGGCCTAGAGTCCTCCAGGGATGAAGATTCAGCTGGGCATTGGAACAACAGTAGGGTGAGTAAAAGATGGCTTTATTTTATTTTTTATCCCTTTCAAGCATAGATAGGTAGGTAGGTAGGTAGGTAGGTAGGTGAGATAGATAGATAGATAGATAGATAGATAGATAGATAGATAGATAGATAGATAGATAGATAGATAGATAGATAGATAGATAGATAGGTAGATAGGTAGATAGATAGGTGTGTAGGTAGGTGTGTGGGTAAATGTGTAGGTAGGTCGATAGACAGATAGATATTGTCCTTCCAAGTGAAGGAGGTGGTGGTGGGCGTAGATAGATAGATAGGTAGGTAGGTAGGTAGGTCGATGAGGTTGATTAGATAGATAGATAGATAGATAGATAGAGATAGATAGATAGATAGATAGATAGATAGATAGATAGATAGATAGATAGATAGATAGATAGATAGATAGATAGATAGATAGATAGATAGATAGATAGATAGATAGATAGATAGCCCCTACACACTAACACATCGCAAGCTGTGGAGCTTCCAGGTGGTGGTGCTGGTCTTTCTCATGGGGGACACAGCATCTTCTTCGCTGCATCAGAGGTTGGCCTAGAGTCCTCCAGGGATGAAGATTCAGCTGGGCATTGGAACAACAGTAGGGTGAGTAAAAGATGGCTTTATTTTATTTTTTATCCCTTTCAAGCATAGATAGGTAGGTAGGTAGGTAGGTAGGTAGGTAGGTAGGTGAGATAGATAGATAGATAGATAGATAGATAGATAGATAGATAGATAGATAGATAGATAGATAGATACAAGCATAGATAGGTAGGTAGGTAGGTAGGTAGGTAGGTAGGTAGGTGAGATAGATAGATAGATAGATAGATAGATAGATAGATAGATAGATAGATAGATAGATAGATAGATAGATAGATAGGTAGATAGGTAGATAGATAGGTGTGTAGGTAGGTGTGTGGGTAGGTGTGTAGGTAGGTCGATAGACAGATAGATATTGTCCTTCCAAGTGAAGGAGGTGGTGGTGGGCGTAGATAGATAGATAGGTAGGTAGGTAGGTAGGTCGATGAGGTTGATTAGATAGATAGATAGATAGATAGATAGATAGATAGATAGATAGATAGATAGATAGATAGATAGATAGATAGATAGATAGATAGATAGATAGATAGATAGATAGATAGATAGATAGATAGATAGATAGATTTTTTCCTTCCAAGTGAAGGGGGTGGTGGTGGGCCTAGATAGATAGGTAGGTGAGATAGATAGATAGATAGATAGATAGATAGATAGATAGATAGATAGATAGATAGATAGATAGATAGATAGATAGATAGATAGATAGATAGATAGATAGATAGATAGCCCCTACACACTAACACATCGCAAGCTGTGGAGCTTCCAGGTGGTGGTGCTGGTCTTTCTCATGGGGGACACAGCATCTTCTTCGCTGCATCAGAGGTTGGCCTAGAGTCCTCCAGGGATGAAGATTCAGCTGGGCATTGGAACAACAGTAGGGTGAGTAAAAGATGGCTTTATTTGATTTTTTATCCCTTTCAAGCATAGATAAGTAGGTAGGTAGGTAGGTAGGTAGGTAGGTAGGTAGGTAGGTAGGTAGGTAGGTGTGTAGGTAGATGTGTAGGTAGGTGTGTAGGTAGGTAGGTCGATAGACAGATAGATATTGTCCTTCCAAGTGAAGGAGGTGGTGGTGGGCGTAGATAGATAGGTAGGTAGGTAGGTAGGTCGATGAGGTTGATTAGATAGATAGATAGATAGATAGATAGATAGATAGATAGATAGATAGATAGATAGATAGATAGATAGATAGATAGATAGATAGATAGATAGATTTTTTCCTTCCAAGTGAAGGGGGTGGTGGTGGGCCTAGATAGATAGGTAGGTGAGATAGATAGATAGATAGATAGATAGATAGATAGATAGATAGATAGATAGATAGATAGATAGATAGATAGATAGATAGATAGATAGATAGATAGATAGATAGATAGATAGATAGATAGATAGATAGATAGATAGATTTTTTCCTTCCAAGTGAAGGGGGTGGTGGTGGGCCTAGATAGATAGGTAGGTGAGATAGATAGATAGATAGATAGATAGATAGATAGATAGATAGATAGATAGATAGATAGATAGATAGATAGATAGATAGATAGATAGATAGATAGATAGATAGATAGATAGCCCCTACACACTAACACATCGCAAGCTGTGGAGCTTCCAGGTGGTGGTGCTGGTCTTTCTCATGGGGGACACAGCATCTTCTTCGCTGCATCAGAGGTTGGCCTAGAGTCCTCCAGGGATGAAGATTCAGCTGGGCATTGGAACAACAGTAGGGTGAGTAAAAGATGGCTTTATTTGATTTTTTATCCCTTTCAAGCATAGATAGGTAGGTAGGTAGGTAGGTAGGTAGGTAGGTAGGTAGGTAGGTAGGTAGGTAGGTGTGTAGGTAGATGTGTAGGTAGGTGTGTAGGTAGGTAGGTCGATAGACAGATAGATATTGTCCTTACAAGTGAAGGAGGTGGTGGTGGGCGTAGATAGATAGGTAGGTAGGTAGATAGGTGTGTAGGTAGATGTGTAGGTAGGTGTGTAGGTAGGTCGATAGACAGATAGATATTGTCCTTCCAAGTGAAGGAGGTGGTGGTGGGCGTAGATAGATAGGTAGGTAGGTAGGTAGGTCGATGAGGTTGATTAGATAGATAGATAGATAGATAGATAGATAGATAGATAGATAGATAGATAGATAGATAGATAGATAGATAGATAGATAGATAGATAGATAGATAGATAGATAGATTTTTTCCTTCCAAGTGAAGGGGGTGGTGGTGGGCCTAGATAGATAGGTAGGTGAGATAGATAGATAGATAGATAGATAGATAGATAGATAGATAGATAGATAGATAGATAGATAGATAGATAGATAGATAGATAGATAGATAGATAGATAGATAGATAGATAGATAGATAGATTTTTTCCTTCCAAGTGAAGGGGGTGGTGGTGGGCCTAGATAGATAGGTAGGTGAGATAGATAGATAGATAGATAGATAGATAGATAGATAGATAGATAGATAGATAGATAGATAGATAGATAGATAGATAGATAGATAGATAGATAGATAGATAGATAGCCCCTACACACTAACACATCGCAAGCTGTGGAGCTTCCAGGTGGTGGTGCTGGTCTTTCTCATGGGGGACACAGCATCTTCTTCGCTGCATCAGAGGTTGGCCTAGAGTCCTCCAGGGATGAAGATTCAGCTGGGCATTGGAACGACAGTAGGGTGAGTAAAAGATGGCTTTATTTTATTTTTTATCCCTTTCAAGCATAGGTAGCTAGGTAGGTAGGTGAGATAGATAGATAGATAGATAGATAGATAGATAGATAGATAGATAGATAGATAGATAGATAGATAGATAGATAGATAGATAGATAGATAGATAGATAGATAGATAGATAGATAGATAGATAGATAGATAGATAGATTTTTTCCTTCCAAGTGAAGGGGGTGGTGGTGGGCCTAGATAGATAGGTAGGTGAGATAGATAGATAGGTAGATAGATAGATAGATAGATAGATAGATAGATAGATAGATAGATAGATAGATAGATAGATAGATAGATAGATAGATAGATAGATAGATAGATAGATAGATTTTTTCCTTCCAAGTGAAGGGGGTGGTGGTGGGCCTAGATAGATAGATAGATAGATAGATAGATAGATAGATAGATAGATAGATAGATAGATAGATAGATAGATAGATAGATAGATAGATAGATAGATAGATAGATAGATAGATAGATAGATAGATAGATAGATAGACCCGACACACTAACACATCGCAAGCTGTGGAGCTTCCAGGTGGTGGTGCTGGTCTTTCTCATGGGGGACACAGCATCTTCTTCGCTGCATCAGAGGTTGGCCTAGAGTCCTCCATGGATGAAGATTCAGCTGGGCATTGGAACGACAGTAGGGTGAGTAAAAGATGGCTTTATTTTATTTTTTATCCCTTTCAAGCATAGATTGGTAGGTAGGTAGGTAGGTAGGTAGGTAGGTAGGTGAGATAGATAGATAGATAGGTAGATAGGTAGATAGATAGGTGTGTAGGTAGATGTGTAGGTAGGTGTGTAGGTAGGTAGGTAGATAGACAGATAGATATTGTCCTTACAAGTGAAGGAGGTGGTGGTGGGCGTAGATAGATAGGTAGGTAGGTAGATAGGTGTGTAGGTAGATGTGTAGGTAGGTGTGTAGGTAGGTCGATAGACAGATAGATATTGTCCTTCCAAGTGAAGGAGGTGGTGGTGGGCGTAGATAGATAGGTAGGTAGGTAGGTAGGTCGATGAGGTTGATTAGATAGATAGATAGATAGATAGATAGATAGATAGATAGATAGATAGATAGATAGATAGATAGATAGATAGATAGATAGATAGATAGATAGATAGATAGCCCCTACACACTAACACATCGCAAGCTGTGGAGCTTCCAGGTGGTGGTGCTGGTCTTTCTCATGGGGGACACAGCATCTTCTTCGCTGCATCAGAGGTTGGCCTAGAGTCCTCCAGGGATGAAGATTCAGCTGGGCATTGGAACAACAGTAGGGTGAGTAAAAGATGGCTTTATTTTATTTTTTATCCCTTTCAAGCATAGGTAGCTAGGTAGGTAGGTGAGATAGATAGATAGATAGATAGATAGATAGATAGATAGATAGATAGATAGATAGATAGATAGATAGATAGATAGATAGATAGATAGATAGATAGATAGATAGATAGATAGATAGATAGATAGATAGATAGATAGATAGATAGATAGATTTTTTCCTTCCAAGTGAAGGGGGTGGTGGTGGGCCTAGATAGATAGGTAGGTGAGATAGATAGATAGGTAGATAGATAGATAGATAGATAGATAGATAGATAGATAGATAGATAGATAGATAGATAGATAGATAGATAGATAGATAGATAGATAGATAGATAGATAGATAGATAGATTTTTTCCTTCCAAGTGAAGGGGGTGGTGGTGGGCCTAGATAGATAGATAGATAGATAGATAGATAGATAGATAGATAGATAGATAGATAGATAGATAGATAGATAGATAGATAGATAGATAGATAGATAGATAGATAGATAGATAGATAGATAGATAGATAGATAGATAGATAGATAGATAGACCCGACACACTAACACATCGCAAGCTGTGGAGCTTCCAGGTGGTGGTGCTGGTCTTTCTCATGGGGGACACAGCATCTTCTTCGCTGCATCAGAGGTTGGCCTAGAGTCCTCCATGGATGAAGATTCAGCTGGGCATTGGAACGACAGTAGGGTGAGTAAAAGATGGCTTTATTTTATTTTTTATCCCTTTCAAGCATAGATAGGTAGGTAGGTAGGTAGGTAGGTAGGTAGGTAGGTGAGATAGATAGATAGATAGGTAGATAGGTAGATAGATAGGTGTGTAGGTAGATGTGTAGGTAGGTGTGTAGGTAGGTAGGTAGATAGACAGATAGATATTGTCCTTACAAGTGAAGGAGGTGGTGGTGGGCGTAGATAGATAGGTAGGTAGGTAGATAGGTGTGTAGGTAGATGTGTAGGTAGGTGTGTAGGTAGGTCGATAGACAGATAGATATTGTCCTTCCAAGTGAAGGAGGTGGTGGTGGGCGTAGATAGATAGGTAGGTAGGTAGGTAGGTCGATGAGGTTGATTAGATAGATAGATAGATAGATAGATAGATAGATAGATAGATAGATAGATAGATAGATAGATAGATAGATAGATAGATAGATAGATAGATAGATAGATAGATAGCCCCTACACACTAACACATCGCAAGCTGTGGAGCTTCCAGGTGGTGGTGCTGGTCTTTCTCATGGGGGACACAGCATCTTCTTCGCTGCATCAGAGGTTGGCCTAGAGTCCTCCAGGGATGAAGATTCAGCTGGGCATTGGAACAACAGTAGGGTGAGTAAAAGATGGCTTTATTTTATTTTTTATCCCTTTCAAGCATAGATAGGTAGGTAGGTAGGTAGGTAGGTAGGTGAGATAGATAGATAGATAGATAGATAGATAGATAGATAGATAGATAGATAGATAGATAGATAGATAGATAGGTAGATAGGTAGATAGATAGGTGTGTAGGTAGGTGTGTGGGTAAATGTGTAGGTAGGTCGATAGACAGATAGATATTGTCCTTCCAAGTGAAGGAGGTGGTGGTGGGCGTAGATAGATAGATAGGTAGGTAGGTAGGTAGGTCGATGAGGTTGATTAGATAGATAGATAGATAGATAGATAGAGATAGATAGATAGATAGATAGATAGATAGATAGATAGATAGATAGATAGATAGATAGATAGATAGATAGATAGATAGATAGATAGATAGATAGATAGATAGATAGATAGCCCCTACACACTAACACATCGCAAGCTGTGGAGCTTCCAGGTGGTGGTGCTGGTCTTTCTCATGGGGGACACAGCATCTTCTTCGCTGCATCAGAGGTTGGCCTAGAGTCCTCCAGGGATGAAGATTCAGCTGGGCATTGGAACAACAGTAGGGTGAGTAAAAGATGGCTTTATTTTATTTTTTATCCCTTTCAAGCATAGATAGGTAGGTAGGTAGGTAGGTAGGTAGGTAGGTAGGTAGGTAGGTGAGATAGATAGATAGATAGATAGATAGATAGATAGATAGATAGATAGATAGATAGATAGATAGATAGGTAGATAGGTAGATAGATAGGTGTGTAGGTAGGTGTGTGGGTAGGTGTGTAGGTAGGTCGATAGACAGATAGATATTGTCCTTCCAAGTGAAGGAGGTGGTGGTGGGCGTAGATAGATAGATAGGTAGGTAGGTAGGTAGGTCGATGAGGTTGATTAGATAGATAGATAGATAGATAGATAGATAGATAGATAGATAGATAGATAGATAGATAGATAGATAGATAGATAGATAGATAGATAGATAGATAGATAGATAGATAGATAGATTTTTTCCTTCCAAGTGAAGGGGGTGGTGGTGGGCCTAGATAGATAGGTAGGTGAGATAGATAGATAGATAGATAGATAGATAGATAGATAGATAGATAGATAGATAGATAGATAGATAGATAGATAGATAGATAGATAGATAGATAGATAGATAGATAGATAGATAGATAGCCCCTACACACTAACACATCGCAAGCTGTGGAGCTTCCAGGTGGTGGTGCTGGTCTTTCTCATGGGGGACACAGCATCTTCTTCGCTGCATCAGAGGTTGGCCTAGAGTCCTCCAGGGATGAAGATTCAGCTGGGCATTGGAACAACAGTAGGGTGAGTAAAAGATGGCTTTATTTGATTTTTTATCCCTTTCAAGCATAGATAAGTAGGTAGGTAGGTAGGTAGGTAGGTAGGTAGGTAGGTAGGTAGGTAGGTAGGTGTGTAGGTAGATGTGTAGGTAGGTGTGTAGGTAGGTAGGTCGATAGACAGATAGATATTGTCCTTCCAAGTGAAGGAGGTGGTGGTGGGCGTAGATAGATAGGTAGGTAGGTAGGTAGGTCGATGAGGTTGATTAGATAGATAGATAGATAGATAGATAGATAGATAGATAGATAGATAGATAGATAGATAGATAGATAGATAGATAGATAGATAGATAGATAGATAGATTTTTTCCTTCCAAGTGAAGGGGGTGGTGGTGGGCCTAGATAGATAGGTAGGTGAGATAGATAGATAGATAGATAGATAGATAGATAGATAGATAGATAGATAGATAGATAGATAGATAGATAGATAGATAGATAGATAGATAGATAGATAGATAGATAGATAGATAGATAGATAGATAGATAGATAGATAGATTTTTTCCTTCCAAGTGAAGGGGGTGGTGGTGGGCCTAGATAGATAGGTAGGTGAGATAGATAGATAGATAGATAGATAGATAGATAGATAGATAGATAGATAGATAGATAGATAGATAGATAGATAGATAGATAGATAGATAGATAGATAGATAGATAGATAGATAGCCCCTACACACTAACACATCGCAAGCTGTGGAGCTTCCAGGTGGTGGTGCTGGTCTTTCTCATGGGGGACACAGCATCTTCTTCGCTGCATCAGAGGTTGGCCTAGAGTCCTCCAGGGATGAAGATTCAGCTGGGCATTGGAACAACAGTAGGGTGAGTAAAAGATGGCTTTATTTGATTTTTTATCCCTTTCAAGCATAGATAGGTAGGTAGGTAGGTAGGTAGGTAGGTAGGTAGGTAGGTAGGTAGGTAGGTAGGTGTGTAGGTAGATGTGTAGGTAGGTGTGTAGGTAGGTAGGTCGATAGACAGATAGATATTGTCCTTACAAGTGAAGGAGGTGGTGGTGGGCGTAGATAGATAGGTAGGTAGGTAGATAGGTGTGTAGGTAGATGTGTAGGTAGGTGTGTAGGTAGGTCGATAGACAGATAGATATTGTCCTTCCAAGTGAAGGAGGTGGTGGTGGGCGTAGATAGATAGGTAGGTAGGTAGGTAGGTCGATGAGGTTGATTAGATAGATAGATAGATAGATAGATAGATAGATAGATAGATAGATAGATAGATAGATAGATAGATAGATAGATAGATAGATAGATAGATAGATAGATAGATAGATAGATAGATAGATAGATTTTTTCCTTCCAAGTGAAGGGGGTGGTGGTGGGCCTAGATAGATAGGTAGGTGAGATAGATAGATAGATAGATAGATAGATAGATAGATAGATAGATAGATAGATAGATAGATAGATAGATAGATAGATAGATAGATAGATAGATAGATAGATAGATAGATAGATAGATAGATAGATAGATAGATAGATAGATAGATAGATAGATTTTTTCCTTCCAAGTGAAGGGGGTGGTGGTGGGCCTAGATAGATAGGTAGGTGAGATAGATAGATAGATAGATAGATAGATAGATAGATAGATAGATAGATAGATAGATAGATAGATAGATAGATAGATAGATAGATAGATAGATAGATAGATAGATAGATAGATAGATAGATAGATAGATAGATAGATAGATAGATAGATAGATAGATAGCCCCTACACACTAACACATCGCAAGCTGTGGAGCTTCCAGGTGGTGGTGCTGGTCTTTCTCATGGGGGACACAGCATCTTCTTCGCTGCATCAGAGGTTGGCCTAGAGTCCTCCAGGGATGAAGATTCAGCTGGGCATTGGAACGACAGTAGGGTGAGTAAAAGATGGCTTTATTTTATTTTTTATCCCTTTCAAGCATAGGTAGCTAGGTAGGTAGGTGAGATAGATAGATAGATAGATAGATAGATAGATAGATAGATAGATAGATAGATAGATAGATAGATAGATAGATAGATAGATAGATAGATAGATAGATAGATAGATAGATAGATAGATAGATAGATAGATAGATTTTTTCCTTCCAAGTGAAGGGGGTGGTGGTGGGCCTAGATAGATAGGTAGGTGAGATAGATAGATAGTAGATAGATAGATAGATAGATAGATAGATAGATAGATAGATAGATAGATAGATAGATAGATAGATAGATAGATAGATAGATAGATAGATAGATAGATAGATAGATAGATAGATAGATAGATAGATAGATAGATTTTTTCCTTCCAAGTGAAGGGGGTGGTGGTGGGCCTAGATAGATAGATAGATAGATAGATAGATAGATAGATAGATAGATAGATAGATAGATAGATAGATAGATAGATAGATAGATAGATAGATAGATAGATAGATAGATAGATAGATAGATAGATAGATAGATAGATAGATAGATAGATAGATAGACCCGACACACTAACACATCGCAAGCTGTGGAGCTTCCAGGTGGTGGTGCTGGTCTTTCTCATGGGGGACACAGCATCTTCTTCGCTGCATCAGAGGTTGGCCTAGAGTCCTCCATGGATGAAGATTCAGCTGGGCATTGGAACGACAGTAGGGTGAGTAAAAGATGGCTTTATTTTATTTTTTATCCCTTTCAAGCATAGATTGGTAGGTAGGTAGGTAGGTAGGTAGGTAGGTAGGTGAGATAGATAGATAGATAGGTAGATAGGTAGATAGATAGGTGTGTAGGTAGATGTGTAGGTAGGTGTGTAGGTAGGTAGGTAGATAGACAGATAGATATTGTCCTTACAAGTGAAGGAGGTGGTGGTGGGCGTAGATAGATAGGTAGGTAGGTAGATAGGTGTGTAGGTAGATGTGTAGGTAGGTGTGTAGGTAGGTCGATAGACAGATAGATATTGTCCTTCCAAGTGAAGGAGGTGGTGGTGGGCGTAGATAGATAGGTAGGTAGGTAGGTAGGTCGATGAGGTTGATTAGATAGATAGATAGATAGATAGATAGATAGATAGATAGATAGATAGATAGATAGATAGATAGATAGATAGATAGATAGATAGATAGATAGATAGATAGATAGATAGATAGATAGATAGATAGCCCCTACACACTAACACATCGCAAGCTGTGGAGCTTCCAGGTGGTGGTGCTGGTCTTTCTCATGGGGGACACAGCATCTTCTTCGCTGCATCAGAGGTTGGCCTAGAGTCCTCCAGGGATGAAGATTCAGCTGGGCATTGGAACAACAGTAGGGTGAGTAAAAGATGGCTTTATTTTATTTTTTATCCCTTTCAAGCATAGATAGGTAGGTAGGTAGGTAGGTAGGTAGGTGAGATAGATAGATAGATAGATAGATAGATAGATAGATAGATAGATAGATAGATAGATAGATAGATAGATAGATAGATAGATAGGTAGATAGGTAGATAGATAGGTGTGTAGGTAGGTGTGTGGGTAAATGTGTAGGTAGGTCGATAGACAGATAGATATTGTCCTTCCAAGTGAAGGAGGTGGTGGTGGGCGTAGATAGATAGATAGGTAGGTAGGTAGGTAGGTCGATGAGGTTGATTAGATAGATAGATAGATAGATAGATAGAGATAGATAGATAGATAGATAGATAGATAGATAGATAGATAGATAGATAGATAGATAGATAGATAGATAGATAGATAGATAGATAGATAGATAGATAGATAGATAGATAGCCCCTACACACTAACACATCGCAAGCTGTGGAGCTTCCAGGTGGTGGTGCTGGTCTTTCTCATGGGGGACACAGCATCTTCTTCGCTGCATCAGAGGTTGGCCTAGAGTCCTCCAGGGATGAAGATTCAGCTGGGCATTGGAACAACAGTAGGGTGAGTAAAAGATGGCTTTATTTTATTTTTTATCCCTTTCAAGCATAGATAGGTAGGTAGGTAGGTAGGTAGGTAGGTAGGTAGGTAGGTAGGTAGGTGAGATAGATAGATAGATAGATAGATAGATAGATAGATAGATAGATAGATAGATAGATAGATAGATAGATAGATAGATAGATAGATAGGTAGATAGGTAGATAGATAGGTGTGTAGGTAGGTGTGTGGGTAGGTGTGTAGGTAGGTCGATAGACAGATAGATATTGTCCTTCCAAGTGAAGGAGGTGGTGGTGGGCGTAGATAGATAGATAGGTAGGTAGGTAGGTAGGTCGATGAGGTTGATTAGATAGATAGATAGATAGATAGATAGATAGATAGATAGATAGATAGATAGATAGATAGATAGATAGATAGATAGATAGATAGATAGATAGATAGATAGATAGATAGATAGATAGATAGATAGATAGATTTTTTCCTTCCAAGTGAAGGGGGTGGTTGTGGGCCTAGATAGATAGATAGATAGATAGATAGATAGATAGATAGATAGATAGATAGATAGATAGATAGATAGATAGATAGATAGATAGATAGATAGATAGGTAGGTAGGTAGGTAGGTAGGTAGGTAGGTCGATGAGGTTGATTAGATAGATAGATAGATAGATAGATAGATAGATAGATAGATAGATAGATAGATAGATATATAGATAGATAGATAGATAGATAGATAGATAGATAGATAGATAGATAGATAGATAGATAGATAGATTTTTTCCTTCCAAGTGAAGGGGGTGGTGGTGGGCCTAGATAGATAGGTAGGTGAGATAGATAGATAGATAGATAGATAGATAGATAGATAGATAGATAGATAGATAGATAGATAGATAGATAGATAGATAGATAGATAGATAGGTAGATAGATAGATAGATAGATAGATAGATAGATAGATAGATAGATAGATAGATAGATAGATAGATAGATAGATAGCCCCTACACACTAACACATCGCAAGCTGTGGAGCTTCCAGGTGGTGGTGCTGGTCTTTCTCATGGGGGACACAGCATCTTCTTCGCTGCATCAGAGGTTGGCCTAGAGTCCTCCAGGGATGAAGATTCAGCTGGGCATTGGAACAACAGTAGGGTGAGTAAAAGATGGCTTTATTTGATTTTTTATCCCTTTCAAGCATAGATAGGTAGGTAGGTAGGTAGGTAGGTAGGTAGGTGAGATAGATAGATAGATAGGTAGATAGGTAGATAGAAAGGTGTGTAGGTAGATGTGTAGGTAGGCGTGTAGGTAGGTCGATAGACAGATAGATATTGTCCTTCCAAGTGAAGGAGGTGGTGGTGGGCGTAGATAGATAGGTAGGTAGGTAGGTAGGTCGATAAGGTTGATTAGATAGATAGATAGATAGATAGATAGATAGATAGATAGATAGATAGATAGATAGATAGATAGATAGATAGATAGATAGATAGATAGATAGATAGATAGATAGATTTTTTCCTTCCAAGTGAAGGGGGTGGTGGTGGGCCTAGATAGATAGGTAGGTGAGATAGATAGATAGATAGATAGATAGATAGATAGATAGATAGATAGATAGATAGATAGATAGATAGATAGATAGATAGATAGATAGATAGATAGATAGATAGATAGATAGATAGATAGATAGATAGATAGATAGATAGATAGATAGCCCCTACACACTAACACATCGCAAGATGTGGAGCTTCCAGGTGGTGGTGCTGGTCTTTCTCATGGGGGACACAGCATCTTCTTCGCTGCATCAGAGGTTGGCCTAGAGTCCTCCAGGGATGAAGATTCAGCTGGGCATTGGAACAACAGTAGGGTGAGTAAAAGATGGCTTTATTTTATTTTTTATCCCTTTCAAGCATAGATAGGTAGGTAGGTAGGTAGGTAGGTAGGTGAGATAGATAGATAGATAGATAGATAGATAGATAGATAGATAGATAGATAGATAGATAGATAGATAGGTAGATAGGTAGATAGATAGGTGTGTAGGTAGGTGTGTAGGTAGGTAGGTAGATAGACAGATAGATATTGTCCTTACAAGTGAAGGAGGTGGTGGTGGTGGGCGTAGATAGATAGGTAGGTAGGTAGGTAGGTGTGTAGGTAGGTCGATAGACAGATAGATATTGTCCTTCCAAGTGAAGGAGGTGGTGGTGGGCATAGATAGATAGATAGATAGATAGATAGATAGATAGATAGATAGATAGATAGATAGATAGATAGATAGATAGATAGATAGATAGATAGATAGATAGATAGATAGATAGATAGATAGATAGATAGATAGATAGATAGATAGCCCCTACACACTAACACATCGCAAGCTGTGGAGCTTCCAGGTGGTGGTGCTGGTCTTTCTCATGGGGGACACAGCATCTTCTTCGCTGCATCAGAGGTTGGCCTAGAGTCCTCCAGGGATGAAGATTCAGCTGGGCATTGGAACAACAGTAGGGTGAGTAAAAAATGGCTTTATTTTATTTTTTATCCCTTTCAAGCATAGATAGGTAGGTAGGTAGGTAGGTAGGTGAGATAGATAGATAGATAGATAGATAGGTAGATAGATAGTTGTGTAGGTAGGTGTGTGGGTAGGTAGGTCGATAGACAGATAGATATTGTCCTTCCAAGTGAAGGAGGTGGTGGTGGGCGTAGATAGATAGGTAGGTAGGTAGGTAGGTCGATGAGGTTGATTAGATAGATAGATAGATAGATAGATAGATAGATAGATAGATAGATAGATAGATAGATAGATAGATAGATAGATAGATAGATAGATAGATAGATAGATTTTTTCCTTCCAAGTGAAGGGGGTGGTGGTGGGCCTAGATAGATAGGTAGGTGAGATAGATAGATAGATAGATAGATAGATAGATAGATAGATAGATAGATAGATAGATAGATAGATAGATAGATAGATAGATAGATAGATAGATAGATAGATAGATAGATAGATAGATAGATAGATAGATAGATAGATAGATAGATAGATAGCCCCTACACACTAACACATCGCAAGCTGTGGAGCTTCCAGGTGGTGGTGCTGGTCTTTCTCATGGGGGACACAGCATCTTCTTCGCTGCATCAGAGGTTGGCCTAGAGTCCTCCAGGGATGAAGATTCAGCTGGGCATTGGAACAACAGTAGGGTGAGTAAAAGATGGCTTTATTTGATTTTTTATCCCTTTCAAGCATAGATAGGTAGGTAGGTAGGTAGGTAGGTAGGTAGGTGAGATAGATAGATAGATAGGTAGATAGGTAGATAGAAAGGTGTGTAGGTAGATGTGTAGGTAGGTGTGTGGGTAGGTAGGTCGATAGACAGATAGATATTGTCCTTCCAAGTGAAGGAGGTGGTGGTGGGCGTAGATAGATAGGTAGGTAGGTAGGTAGGTCGATAAGGTTGATTAGATAGATAGATAGATAGATAGATAGATAGATAGATAGATAGATAGATAGATAGATAGATAGATAGATAGATAGATAGATAGATAGATAGATAGATAGATAGATAGATAGATAGATTTTTTCCTTCCAAGTGAAGGGGGTGGTGGTGGGCCTAGATAGATAGGTAGGTGAGATAGATAGATAGATAGATAGATAGATAGATAGATAGATAGATAGATAGATAGATAGATAGATAGATAGATAGATAGATAGATAGATAGATAGATAGATAGATAGATAGATAGATAGATAGATAGATAGATAGATAGATAGCCCCTACACACTAACACATCGCAAGATGTGGAGCTTCCAGGTGGTGGTGCTGGTCTTTCTCATGGGGGACACAGCATCTTCTTCGCTGCATCAGAGGTTGGCCTAGAGTCCTCCAGGGATGAAGATTCAGCTGGGCATTGGAACAACAGTAGGGTGAGTAAAAGATGGCTTTATTTTATTTTTTATCCCTTTCAAGCATAGATAGGTAGGTAGGTAGGTAGGTAGGTAGGTAGGTGAGATAGATAGATAGATAGATAGATAGATAGATAGATAGATAGATAGATAGATAGATAGATAGATAGATAGGTAGATAGGTAGATAGATAGGTGTGTAGGTAGGTGTGTAGGTAGGTAGGTAGATAGACAGATAGATATTGTCCTTACAAGTGAAGGAGGTGGTGGTGGTGGGCGTAGATAGATAGATAGATAGATAGATAGATAGATAGATAGATAGATAGATAGATAGATAGATAGATAGATAGATAGATAGATAGATAGATAGATAGATAGATAGATAGATAGATAGATAGATAGATAGATAGATAGATAGCCCCTACACACTAACACATCGCAAGCTGTGGAGCTTCCAGGTGGTGGTGCTGGTCTTTCTCATGGGGGACACAGCATCTTCTTCGCTGCATCAGAGGTTGGCCTAGAGTCCTCCAGGGATGAAGATTCAGCTGGGCATTGGAACAACAGTAGGGTGAGTAAAAAATGGCTTTATTTTATTTTTTATCCCTTTCAAGCATAGATAGGTAGGTAGGTAGGTAGGTAGGTGAGATAGATAGATAGATAGATAGATAGGTAGATAGATAGTTGTGTAGGTAGGTGTGTGGGTAGGTAGGTCGATAGACAGATAGATATTGTCCTTCCAAGTGAAGGAGGTGGTGGTGGGCGTAGATAGATAGGTAGGTAGGTAGGTAGGTCGATGAGGTTGATTAGATAGATAGATAGATAGATAGATAGATAGATAGATAGATAGATAGATAGATAGATAGATAGATAGATAGATAGATAGATAGATAGATAGATAGATAGATAGATAGATTTTTTCCTTCCAAGTGAAGGGGGTGGTGGTGGGCCTAGATAGATAGGTAGGTGAGATAGATAGATAGATAGATAGATAGATAGATAGATAGATAGATAGATAGATAGATAGATAGATAGATAGATAGATAGATAGATAGATAGATAGATAGATAGATAGATAGATAGATAGATAGATAGATAGCCCCTACACACTAACACATCGCAAGCTGTGGAGCTTCCAGGTGGTGGTGCTGGTCTTTCTCATGGGGGACACAGCATCTTCTTCGCTGCATCAGAGGTTGGCCTAGAGTCCTCCAGGGATGAAGATTCAGCTGGGCATTGGAACAACAGTAGGGTGAGTAAAAGATGGCTTTATTTGATTTTTTATCCCTTTCAAGCATAGATAGGTAGGTAGGTAGGTAGGTAGGTAGGTAGGTGAGATAGATAGATAGATAGGTAGATAGGTAGATAGAAAGGTGTGTAGGTAGATGTGTAGGTAGGTGTGTGGGTAGGTAGGTCGATAGACAGATAGATATTGTCCTTCCAAGTGAAGGAGGTGGTGGTGGGCGTAGATAGATAGGTAGGTAGGTAGGTAGGTCGATAAGGTTGATTAGATAGATAGATAGATAGATAGATAGATAGATAGATAGATAGATAGATAGATAGATAGATAGATAGATAGATAGATAGATAGATAGATAGATAGATAGATAGATAGATAGATAGATAGATTTTTTCCTTCCAAGTGAAGGGGGTGGTGGTGGGCCTAGATAGATAGGTAGGTGAGATAGATAGATAGATAGATAGATAGATAGATAGATAGATAGATAGATAGATAGATAGATAGATAGATAGATAGATAGATAGATAGATAGATAGATAGATAGATAGATAGATAGATAGATAGATAGATAGATAGCTAGCCCCTACACACTAACACATCGCAAGATGTGGAGCTTCCAGGTGGTGGTGCTGGTCTTTCTCATGGGGGACACAGCATCTTCTTCGCTGCATCAGAGGTTGGCCTAGAGTCCTCCAGGGATGAAGATTCAGCTGGGCATTGGAACAACAGTAGGGTGAGTAAAAGATGGCTTTATTTTATTTTTTATCCCTTTCAAGCATAGATAGGTAGGTAGGTAGGTAGGTAGGTAGGTAGGTGAGATAGATAGATAGATAGATAGATAGATAGATAGATAGATAGATAGATAGATAGATAGATAGATAGATAGATAGATAGGTAGATAGGTAGATAGATAGGTGTGTAGGTAGGTGTGTAGGTAGGTAGGTAGATAGACAGATAGATATTGTCCTTACAAGTGAAGGAGGTGGTGGTGGTGGGCGTAGATAGATAGATAGATAGATAGATAGATAGATAGATAGATAGATAGATAGATAGATAGATAGATAGATAGATAGATAGATAGATAGATAGATAGATAGATAGATAGATAGATAGATAGATAGATAGATAGATAGCCCCTACACACTAACACATCGCAAGCTGTGGAGCTTCCAGGTGGTGGTGCTGGTCTTTCTCATGGTGGACACAGCATCTTCTTCGCTGCATCAGAGGTTGGCCTAGAGTCCTCCAGGGATGAAGATTCAGCTGGGCATTGGAACAACAGTAGGGTGAGTAAAAGATGGCTTTATTTTATTTTTTATCCCTTTCAAGCATAGATAGGTAGGTAGGTAGGTAGGTAGGTGAGATAGATAGATAGATAGATAGATAGATAGATAGGTAGATAGATAGTTGTGTAGGTAGGTGTGTGGGTAGGTAGGTCGATAGACAGATAGATATTGTCCTTCCAAGTGAAGGAGGTGGTGGTGGGCGTAGATAGATAGGTAGGTAGGTAGGTAGGTCGATGAGGTTGATTAGATAGATAGATAGATAGATAGAAAGATAGATAGATAGATAGATAGATAGATAGATAGATAGATAGATAGATAGATAGATAGATAGATAGATAGATAGATAGATAGATAGATAGATAGATAGATAGATAGATAGATAGATAGATTTTTTCCTTCCAAGTGAAGGGGGTGGTGGTGGGCCTAGATAGATAGGTAGGTGAGATAGATAGATAGATAGATAGATAGATAGATAGATAGATAGATAGATAGATAGATAGATAGATAGATAGATAGATAGATAGATAGATAGATAGATAGATAGATAGATAGATAGATAGATAGATAGATAGATAGCCCCTACACACTAACACATCGCAAGCTGTGGAGCTTCCAGGTGGTGGTGCTGGTCTTTCTCATGGGGGACACAGCATCTTCTTCGCTGCATCAGAGGTTGGCCTAGAGTCCTCCAGGGATGAAGATTCAGCTGGGCATTGGAACAACAGTAGGGTGAGTAAAAGATGGCTTTATTTGATTTTTTATCCCTTTCAAGCATAGATAGGTAGGTAGGTAGGTAGGTAGGTAGGTAGGTGAGATAGATAGATAGATAGGTAGATAGGTAGATAGAAAGGTGTGTAGGTAGATGTGTAGGTAGGCGTGTAGGTAGGTCGATAGACAGATAGATATTGTCCTTCCAAGTGAAGGAGGTGGTGGTGGGCGTAGATAGATAGGTAGGTAGGTAGGTAGGTCGATAAGGTTGATTAGATAGATAGATAGATAGATAGATAGATAGATAGATAGATAGATAGATAGATAGATAGATAGATAGATAGATAGATAGATAGATAGATAGATAGATAGATAGATAGATTTTTTCCTTCCAAGTGAAGGGGGTGGTGGTGGGCCTAGATAGATAGGTAGGTGAGATAGATAGATAGATAGATAGATAGATAGATAGATAGATAGATAGATAGATAGATAGATAGATAGATAGATAGATAGATAGATAGATAGATAGATAGATAGATAGATAGATAGATAGATAGATAGCTAGCCCCTACACACTAACACATCGCAAGATGTGGAGCTTCCAGGTGGTGGTGCTGGTCTTTCTCATGGGGGACACAGCATCTTCTTCGCTGCATCAGAGGTTGGCCTAGAGTCCTCCAGGGATGAAGATTCAGCTGGGCATTGGAACAACAGTAGGGTGAGTAAAAGATGGCTTTATTTTATTTTTTATCCCTTTCAAGCATAGATAGGTAGGTAGGTAGGTAGGTAGGTAGGTAGGTGAGATAGATAGATAGATAGATAGATAGATAGATAGATAGATAGATAGATAGATAGATAGATAGATAGATAGGTAGATAGGTAGATAGATAGGTGTGTAGGTAGGTGTGTAGGTAGGTAGGTAGATAGACAGATAGATATTGTCCTTACAAGTGAAGGAGGTGGTGGTGGTGGGCGTAGATAGATAGATAGATAGATAGATAGATAGATAGATAGATAGATAGATAGATAGATAGATAGATAGATAGATAGATAGATAGATAGATAGATAGATAGATAGATAGATAGATAGATAGATAGATAGATAGCCCCTACACACTAACACATCGCAAGCTGTGGAGCTTCCAGGTGGTGGTGCTGGTCTTTCTCATGGGGGACACAGCATCTTCTTCGCTGCATCAGAGGTTGGCCTAGAGTCCTCCAGGGATGAAGATTCAGCTGGGCATTGGAACAACAGTAGGGTGAGTAAAAGATGGCTTTATTTTATTTTTTATCCCTTTCAAGCATAGATAGGTAGGTAGGTAGGTAGGTAGGTGAGATAGATAGATAGATAGATAGATAGGTAGATAGATAGTTGTGTAGGTAGGTGTGTGGGTAGGTAGGTCGATAGACAGATAGATATTGTCCTTCCAAGTGAAGGAGGTGGTGGTGGGCGTAGATAGATAGGTAGGTAGGTAGGTAGGTCGATGAGGTTGATTAGATAGATAGATAGATAGATAGATAGATAGATAGATAGATAGATAGATAGATAGATAGATAGATAGATAGATAGATAGATAGATAGATAGATAGATAGATAGATAGATAGATAGATTTTTTCCTTCCAAGTGAAGGGGGTGGTGGTGGGCCTAGATAGATAGGTAGGTGAGATAGATAGATAGATAGATAGATAGATAGATAGATAGATAGATAGATAGATAGATAGATAGATAGATAGATAGATAGATAGATAGATAGATAGATAGATAGATAGATAGATAGATAGATAGATAGATAGCCCCTACACACTAACACATCGCAAGCTGTGGAGCTTCCAGGTGGTGGTGCTGGTCTTTCTCATGGGGGACACAGCATCTTCTTCGCTGCATCAGAGGTTGGCCTAGAGTCCTCCAGGGATGAAGATTCAGCTGGGCATTGGAACGACAGTAGGGTGAGTAAAAGATGGCTTTATTTTATTTTTTATCCCTTTCAAGCATAGGTAGCTAGGTAGGTAGGTGAGATAGATAGATAGATAGATAGATAGATAGATAGATAGATAGATAGATAGATAGATAGATAGATAGATAGATAGATAGATAGATAGATAGATAGATAGATAGATAGATTTTTTCCTTCCAAGTGAAGGGGGTGGTGGTGGGCCTAGATAGATAGGTAGGTGAGATAGATAGATAGATAGATAGATAGATAGATAGATAGATAGATAGATAGATAGATAGATAGATAGATAGATAGATAGATAGATAGATAGATAGATAGATAGATAGATAGATAGATAGATAGATAGATAGCCCCTACACACTAACACATCGCAAGCTGTGGAGCTTCCAGGTGGTGGTGCTGGTCTTTCTCATGGGGGACACAGCATCTTCTTCGCTGCATCAGAGGTTGGCCTAGAGTCCTCCAGGGATGAAGATTCAGCTGGGCATTGGAACAACAGTAGGGTGAGTAAAAGATGGCTTTATTTGATTTTTTATCCCTTTCAAGCATAGATAAGTAGGTAGGTAGGTAGGTAGGTAGGTAGGTAGGTAGGTAGGTAGGTGTGTAGGTAGATGTGTAGGTAGGTGTGTAGGTAGGTAGGTCGATAGACAGATAGATATTGTCCTTCCAAGTGAAGGAGGTGGTGGTGGGCGTAGATAGATAGGTAGGTAGGTAGGTAGGTCGATGAGGTTGATTAGATAGATAGATAGATAGATAGATAGATAGATAGATAGATAGATAGATAGATAGATAGATAGATAGATAGATAGATAGATAGATAGATAGATAGATAGATAGATAGATAGATAGATTTTTTCCTTCCAAGTGAAGGGGGTGGTGGTGGGCCTAGATAGATAGGTAGGTGAGATAGATAGATAGATAGATAGATAGATAGATAGATAGATAGATAGATAGATAGATAGATAGATAGATAGATAGATAGATAGATAGATAGATAGATAGATAGATAGATAGATAGATAGATAGATTTTTTCCTTCCAAGTGAAGGGGGTGGTGGTGGGCCTAGATAGATAGGTAGGTGAGATAGATAGATAGATAGATAGATAGATAGATAGATAGATAGATAGATAGATAGATAGATAGATAGATAGATAGATAGATAGATAGATAGATAGATAGATAGATAGATAGATAGATAGATAGATAGATAGATAGATAGATAGATAGCCCCTACACACTAACACATCGCAAGCTGTGGAGCTTCCAGGTGGTGGTGCTGGTCTTTCTCATGGGGGACACAGCATCTTCTTCGCTGCATCAGAGGTTGGCCTAGAGTCCTCCAGGGATGAAGATTCAGCTGGGCATTGGAACAACAGTAGGGTGAGTAAAAGATGGCTTTATTTGATTTTTTATCCCTTTCAAGCATAGATAGGTAGGTAGGTAGGTAGGTAGGTAGGTAGGTAGGTAGGTAGGTAGGTAGGTAGGTGTGTAGGTAGATGTGTAGGTAGGTGTGTAGGTAGGTAGGTCGATAGACAGATAGATATTGTCCTTACAAGTGAAGGAGGTGGTGGTGGGCGTAGATAGATAGGTAGGTAGGTAGATAGGTGTGTAGGTAGATGTGTAGGTAGGTGTGTAGGTAGGTCGATAGACAGATAGATATTGTCCTTCCAAGTGAAGGAGGTGGTGGTGGGCGTAGATAGATAGGTAGGTAGGTAGGTAGGTCGATGAGGTTGATTAGATAGATAGATAGATAGATAGATAGATAGATAGATAGATAGATAGATAGATAGATAGATAGATAGATAGATAGATAGATAGATAGATAGATTTTTTCCTTCCAAGTGAAGGGGGTGGTGGTGGGCCTAGATAGATAGGTAGGTGAGATAGATAGATAGATAGATAGATAGATAGATAGATAGATAGATAGATAGATAGATAGATAGATAGATAGATAGATAGATAGATAGATAGATAGATAGATAGATAGATAGATAGATAGATAGATTTTTTCCTTCCAAGTGAAGGGGGTGGTGGTGGGCCTAGATAGATAGGTAGGTGAGATAGATAGATAGATAGATAGATAGATAGATAGATAGATAGATAGATAGATAGATAGATAGATAGATAGATAGATAGATAGATAGATAGATAGATAGATAGATAGATAGATAGATAGATAGATAGATAGATAGATAGATAGATAGATAGCCCCTACACACTAACACATCGCAAGCTGTGGAGCTTCCAGGTGGTGGTGCTGGTCTTTCTCATGGGGGACACAGCATCTTCTTCGCTGCATCAGAGGTTGGCCTAGAGTCCTCCAGGGATGAAGATTCAGCTGGGCATTGGAACGACAGTAGGGTGAGTAAAAGATGGCTTTATTTTATTTTTTATCCCTTTCAAGCATAGGTAGCTAGGTAGGTAGGTGAGATAGATAGATAGATAGATAGATAGATAGATAGATAGATAGATAGATAGATAGATAGATAGATAGATAGATAGATAGATAGATAGATAGATAGATAGATAGATAGATAGATAGATAGATAGATAGATAGATAGGTGTGTAGGTAGATGTGTAGGTAGGTGTGTAGGTAGGTAGATAGACAGATAGATATTGTCCTTACAAGTGAAGGAGGTGGTTGTGGGCATAGATAGATAGATAGATAGATAGATAGATAGATAGATAGATAGATAGATAGATAGATAGATAGATAGATAGATAGATAGATAGATAGATAGATAGATAGATAGATAGATAGATAGATAGATAGATAGATAGATAGATAGATAGATAGCCCCTACACACTAACACATCGCAAGCTGTGGAGCTTCCAGGTGGTGGTGCTGGTCTTTCTCATGGGGGACACAGCATCTTCTTCGCTGCATCAGAGGTTGGCCTAGAGTCCTCCAGGGATGAAGATTCAGCTGGGCATTGGAACGACAGTAGGGTGAGTAAAAGATGGCTTTATTTTATTTTTTATCCCTTTCAAGCATAGGTAGCTAGGTAGGTAGGTGAGATAGATGGATAGATTGATAGATTGATAGATAGATAGATAGATAGATAGATAGATAGATAGATAGATAGATAGATAGATAGATAGATAGATAGATAGATAGATAGATAGATAGATAGATAGATAGATAGATAGATAGCCCCTACACACTAACACATCGCAAGCTGTGGAGCTTCCAGGTGGTGGTGCTGGTCTTTCTCATGGGGGACACAGCATCTTCTTCGCTGCATCAGAGGTTGGCCTAGAGTCCTCCAGGGATGAAGATTCAGCTGGGCATTGGAACGACAGTAGGGTGAGTAAAAGATGGCTTTATTTTATTTTTTATCCCTTTCAAGCATAGGTAGCTAGGTAGGTAGGTGAGATAGATGGATAGATTGATAGATTGATAGATAGATAAATAGATAGATAGATAGATAGATAGATAGATAGATAGATAGATAGATAGATAGATAGATAGATAGATAGATAGATAGATAGATAGATAGATAGATAGCCCCTACACACTAACACATCGCAAGCTGTGGAGCTTCCAGGTGGTGGTGCTGGTCTTTCTCATGGGGGACACAGCATCTTCTTCGCTGCATCAGAGGTTGGCCTAGAGTCCTCCAGGGATGAAGATTCAGCTGGGCATTGGAACGACAGTAGGGTGAGTAAAAGATGGCTTTATTTTATTTTTTATCCCTTTCAAGCATAGGTAGCTAGGTAGGTAGGTGAGATAGATGGATAGATTGATAGATTGATAGATAGATAGATAGATAGATAGATAGATAGATAGATAGATAGATAGATAGATAGATAGATAGATAGATAGATAGATAGATAGATAGATAGATAGATAGATAGATAGATAGATAGATAGATAGACCCTACACACTAACACATCGCAAGCTGTGGAGCTTCCAGGTGGTGGTGCTGGTCTTTCTCATGGGGGACACAGCATCTTCTTCGCTGCATCAGAGGTTGGCCTAGAGTCCTCCAGGGATGAAGATTCAGCTGGGCATTGGAACGACAGTAGGGTGAGTAAAAGATGGCTTTATTTTATTTTTTATCCCTTTCAAGCATAGGTAGCTAGGTAGGTAGGTGAGATAGATAGATAGATAGATAGATAGATAGATAGATAGATAGATAGATAGATAGATAGATAGATAGATAGATAGATAGATAGATAGATAGATAGATAGATAGATAGATAGATAGATAGATAGATAGATAGATAGATAGATAGATAGATAGATTTTTTCCTTCCAAGTGAAGGGGGTGGTGGTGGGCCTAGATAGATAGGTAGGTGAGATAGATAGATAGATAGATAGATAGATAGATAGATAGATAGATAGATAGATAGATAGATAGATAGATAGATAGATAGATAGATAGATAGATAGATAGATAGATAGATAGATAGATAGATAGATAGATGTGTAGGTAGATGTGTAGGTAGGTAGATAGACAGATAGACAGATAGATATTGTCCTTCCAAGTGAAGGAGGTGGTGGTGGGCGTAGATAGATAGGTAGGTAGGTAGGTAGGTAGGTAGGTAGGTAGGTAAGATAGATAGATAGATAGATAGATAGATAGATAGATAGATAGATAGATAGATAGATAGATAGATAGATAGATAGATAGATAGATAGATAGATAGATAGATAGATAGATAGATAGATAGCCCCTACACACTAACACATCGCAAGCTGTGGAGCTTCCAGGTGGTGGTGCTGGTCTTTCTCATGGGGGACACAGCATCTTCTTCGCTGCATCAGAGGTTGGCCTAGAGTCCTCCAGGGATGAAGATTCAGCTGGGCATTGGAACGACAGTAGGGTGAGTAAAAGATGGCTTTATTTTATTTTTTATCCCTTTCAAGCATAGGTAGCTAGGTAGGTAGGTGAGATAGATAGATAGATAGATAGATAGATAGATAGATAGATAGATAGATAGATAGATAGATAGATAGATAGATAGATAGATAGATAGATAGATAGATAGATAGATAGATAGATAGATAGATTTTTTCCTTCCAAGTGAAGGGGGTGGTGGTGGGCCTAGATAGATAGGTAGGTGAGATAGATAGATAGATAGATAGATAGATAGATAGATAGATAGATAGATAGATAGATAGATAGATAGATAGATAGATAGATAGATAGATAGATAGATAGATAGATAGATAGATAGATAGATAGATAGGTGTGTAGGTAGATGTGTAGGTAGGTGTGTAGGTAGGTAGATAGACAGATAGATATTGTCCTTACAAGTGAAGGAGGTGGTGGTGGGCATAGATAGATAGATAGATAGATAGATAGATAGATAGATAGATAGATAGATAGATAGATAGATAGATAGATAGATAGATAGATAGATAGATAGATAGATAGATAGATAGATAGATAGATAGATGTGTAGGTAGATGTGTAGGTAGGTAGATAGACAGATAGACAGATAGATATTGTCCTTCCAAGTGAAGGAGGTGGTGGTGGGCGTAGATAGATAGGTAGGTAGGTAGGTAGGTAGGTAGGTAGGTAGGATAGATAGATAGATAGATAGATAGATAGATAGATAGATAGATAGATAGATAGATAGATAGATAGATAGATAGATAGATAGATAGATAGATAGATAGATAGATAGATAGATAGCCCCTACACACTAACACATCGCAAGCTGTGGAGCTTCCAGGTGGTGGTGCTGGTCTTTCTCATGGGGGACACAGCATCTTCTTCGCTGCATCAGAGGTTGGCCTAGAGTCCTCCAGGGATGAAGATTCAGCTGGGCATTGGAACGACAGTAGGGTGAGTAAAAGATGGCTTTATTTTATTTTTTATCCCTTTCAAGCATAGGTAGCTAGGTAGGTAGGTGAGATAGATAGATAGATAGATAGATAGATAGATAGATAGATAGATAGATAGATAGATAGATAGATAGATAGATAGATAGATAGATAGATAGATAGATAGATAGATAGATAGATAGATAGATAGATAGATAGATAGATAGATAGGTGTGTAGGTAGATGTGTAGGTAGGTGTGTAGGTAGGTAGATAGACAGATAGATATTGTCCTTACAAGTGAAGGAGGTGGTTGTGGGCATAGATAGATAGATAGATAGATAGATAGATAGAGATAGATAGATAGATAGATAGATAGATAGATAGATAGATAGATAGATAGATAGATAGATAGATAGATAGATAGATAGATAGATAGATAGATAGATAGATAGATAGATAGATAGATAGATAGATAGATAGATAGCCCCTACACACTAACACATCGCAAGCTGTGGAGCTTCCAGGTGGTGGTGCTGGTCTTTCTCATGGGGGACACAGCATCTTCTTCGCTGCATCAGAGGTTGGCCTAGAGTCCTCCAGGGATGAAGATTCAGCTGGGCATTGGAACGACAGTAGGGTGAGTAAAAGATGGCTTTATTTTATTTTTTATCCCTTTCAAGCATAGGTAGCTAGGTAGGTAGGTGAGATAGATGGATAGATTGATAGATTGATAGATAGATAGATAGATAGATAGATAGATAGATAGATAGATAGATAGATAGATAGATAGATAGATAGATAGATAGATAGATAGATAGATAGATAGATAGATAGATAGATAGATAGATAGATAGATAGATAGATAGATAGCCCCTACACACTAACACATCGCAAGCTGTGGAGCTTCCAGGTGGTGGTGCTGGTCTTTCTCATGGGGGACACAGCATCTTCTTCGCTGCATCAGAGGTTGGCCTAGAGTCCTCCAGGGATGAAGATTCAGCTGGGCATTGGAACGACAGTAGGGTGAGTAAAAGATGGCTTTATTTTATTTTTTATCCCTTTCAAGCATAGGTAGCTAGGTAGGTAGGTGAGATAGATGGATAGATTGATAGATTGATAGATAGATAAATAGATAGATAGATAGATAGATAGATAGATAGATAGATAGATAGATAGATAGATAGATAGATAGATAGATAGATAGATAGATAGATAGATAGATAGATAGATAGATAGATAGACCCTACACACTAACACATCGCAAGCTGTGGAGCTTCCAGGTGGTGGTGCTGGTCTTTCTCATGGGGGACACAGCATCTTCTTCGCTGCATCAGAGGTTGGCCTAGAGTCCTCCAGGGATGAAGATTCAGCTGGGCATTGGAACGACAGTAGGGTGAGTAAAAGATGGCTTTATTTTATTTTTTATCCCTTTCAAGCATAGGTAGCTAGGTAGGTAGGTGAGATAGATAGATAGATAGATAGATAGATAGATAGATAGATAGATAGATAGATAGATAGATAGATAGATAGATAGATAGATAGATAGATAGATAGATAGATAGATAGATAGATAGATAGATAGATAGATAGATAGATAGATAGATAGATTTTTTCCTTCCAAGTGAAGGGGGTGGTGGTGGGCCTAGATAGATAGGTAGGTGAGATAGATAGATAGATAGATAGATAGATAGATAGATAGATAGATAGATAGATAGATAGATAGATAGATAGATAGATAGATAGATAGATAGATAGATAGATAGATAGATAGATAGATAGATAGATAGATAGATAGGTGTGTAGGTAGATGTGTAGGTAGGTGTGTAGGTAGGTAGATAGACAGATAGATATTGTCCTTACAAGTGAAGGAGGTGGTGGTGGGCATAGATAGATAGATAGATAGATAGATAGATAGATAGATAGATAGATAGATAGATAGATAGATAGATAGATAGATAGATAGATAGATAGATAGATAGATAGATAGATAGATAGATAGATAGATAGATAGATAGATAGATGTGTAGGTAGATGTGTAGGTAGGTAGATAGACAGATAGACAGATAGATATTGTCCTTCCAAGTGAAGGAGGTGGTGGTGGGCGTAGATAGATAGGTAGGTAGGTAGGTAGGTAGGTAGGTAGGTAGGTAAGATAGATAGATAGATAGATAGATAGATAGATAGATAGATAGATAGATAGATAGATAGATAGATAGATAGATAGATAGATAGATAGATAGATAGATAGATAGATAGATAGATAGATAGATAGATAGATAGATAGATAGATAGATAGATAGATAGCCCCTACACACTAACACATCGCAAGCTGTGGAGCTTCCAGGTGGTGGTGCTGGTCTTTCTCATGGGGGACACAGCATCTTCTTCGCTGCATCAGAGGTTGGCCTAGAGTCCTCCAGGGATGAAGATTCAGCTGGGCATTGGAACGACAGTAGGGTGAGTAAAAGATGGCTTTATTTTATTTTTTATCCCTTTCAAGCATAGGTAGCTAGGTAGGTAGGTGAGATAGATGGATAGATTGATAGATTGATAGATAGATAGATAGATAGATAGATAGATAGATAGATAGATAGATAGATAGATAGATAGATAGATAGATAGATAGATAGATAGATAGATAGATAGATAGATAGATAGATAGATAGATAGATAGATAGATAGATAGATAGATAGACCCTACACACTAACACATCGCAAGCTGTGGAGCTTCCAGGTGGTGGTGCTGGTCTTTCTCATGGGGGACACAGCATCTTCTTCGCTGCATCAGAGGTTGGCCTAGAGTCCTCCAGGGATGAAGATTCAGCTGGGCATTGGAACGACAGTAGGGTGAGTAAAAGATGGCTTTATTTTATTTTTTATCCCTTTCAAGCATAGGTAGCTAGGTAGGTAGGTGAGATAGATAGATAGATAGATAGATAGATAGATAGATAGATAGATAGATAGATAGATAGATAGATAGATAGATAGATAGATAGATAGATAGATAGATAGATAGATAGATAGATAGATAGATAGATAGATAGATTTTTTCCTTCCAAGTGAAGGGGGTGGTGGTGGGCCTAGATAGATAGGTAGGTGAGATAGATAGATAGATAGATAGATAGATAGATAGATAGATAGATAGATAGATAGATAGATAGATAGATAGATAGATAGATAGATAGATAGATAGATAGATAGATAGATAGATAGATAGATAGATAGATAGATAGATAGATAGATAGATAGATGTGTAGGTAGATGTGTAGGTAGGTAGATAGACAGATAGACAGATAGATATTGTCCTTCCAAGTGAAGGAGGTGGTGGTGGGCGTAGATAGATAGGTAGGTAGGTAGGTAGGTAGGTAGGTAGGTAGGTAAGATAGATAGATAGATAGATAGATAGATAGATAGATAGATAGATAGATAGATAGATAGATAGATAGATAGATAGATAGATAGATAGATAGATAGATAGATAGCCCCTACACACTAACACATCGCAAGCTGTGGAGCTTCCAGGTGGTGGTGCTGGTCTTTCTCATGGGGGACACAGCATCTTCTTCGCTGCATCAGAGGTTGGCCTAGAGTCCTCCAGGGATGAAGATTCAGCTGGGCATTGGAACGACAGTAGGGTGAGTAAAAGATGGCTTTATTTTATTTTTTATCCCTTTCAAGCATAGGTAGCTAGGTAGGTAGGTGAGATAGATAGATAGATAGATAGATAGATAGATAGATAGATAGATAGATAGATAGATAGATAGATAGATAGATAGATAGATAGATAGATAGATAGATAGATAGATAGATAGATAGATAGATAGATAGATAGATAGATAGATAGATAGATAGATTTTTTCCTTCCAAGTGAAGGGGGTGGTGGTGGGCCTAGATAGATAGGTAGGTGAGATAGATAGATAGATAGATAGATAGATAGATAGATAGATAGATAGATAGATAGATAGATAGATAGATAGATAGATAGATAGATAGATAGATAGATAGATAGGTGTGTAGGTAGATGTGTAGGTAGGTGTGTAGGTAGGTAGATAGACAGATAGATATTGTCCTTACAAGTGAAGGAGGTGGTGGTGGGCATAGATAGATAGATAGATAGATAGATAGATAGATAGATAGATAGATAGATAGATAGATAGATAGATAGATAGATAGATAGATAGATAGATAGATAGATAGATAGATAGATAGATAGATAGATAGATGTGTAGGTAGATGTGTAGGTAGGTAGATAGACAGATAGACAGATAGATATTGTCCTTCCAAGTGAAGGAGGTGGTGGTGGGCGTAGATAGATAGGTAGGTAGGTAGGTAGGTAGGTAGGTAGGTAGGTAAGATAGATAGATAGATAGATAGATAGATAGATAGATAGATAGATAGATAGATAGATAGATAGATAGATAGATAGATAGATAGATAGATAGATAGATAGATAGATAGATAGATAGATAGATAGATAGATAGATAGATAGCCCCTACACACTAACACATCGCAAGCTGTGGAGCTTCCAGGTGGTGGTGCTGGTCTTTCTCATGGGGGACACAGCATCTTCTTCGCTGCATCAGAGGTTGGCCTAGAGTCCTCCAGGGATGAAGATTCAGCTGGGCATTGGAACGACAGTAGGGTGAGTAAAAGATGGCTTTATTTTATTTTTTATCCCTTTCAAGCATAGGTAGCTAGGTAGGTAGGTGAGATAGATAGATAGATAGATAGATAGATAGATAGATAGATAGATAGATAGATAGATAGATAGATAGATAGATAGATAGATAGATAGATAGATAGATAGATAGATAGATAGATAGATAGATAGATAGATAGATAGATAGATAGATAGATAGATAGATTTTTTCCTTCCAAGTGAAGGGGGTGGTGGTGGGCCTAGATAGATAGGTAGGTGAGATAGATAGATAGATAGATAGATAGATAGATAGATAGATAGATAGATAGATAGATAGATAGATAGATAGATAGATAGATAGATAGATAGATAGATAGATAGATAGATAGATAGATAGATAGGTGTGTAGGTAGATGTGTAGGTAGGTGTGTAGGTAGGTAGATAGACAGATAGATATTGTCCTTACAAGTGAAGGAGGTGGTGGTGGGCATAGATAGATAGATAGATAGATAGATAGATAGATAGATAGATAGATAGATAGATAGATAGATAGATAGATAGATAGATAGATAGATAGATAGATAGATAGATAGATAGATAGATAGATAGATAGATGTGTAGGTAGATGTGTAGGTAGGTAGATAGACAGATAGACAGATAGATATTGTCCTTCCAAGTGAAGGAGGTGGTGGTGGGCGTAGATAGATAGGTAGGTAGGTAGGTAGGTAGGTAGGTAGGTAGGATAGATAGATAGATAGATAGATAGATAGATAGATAGATAGATAGATAGATAGATAGATAGATAGATAGATAGATAGATAGATAGATAGATAGATAGATAGATAGATAGATAGATAGATAGATAGCCCCTACACACTAACACATCGCAAGCTGTGGAGCTTCCAGGTGGTGGTGCTGGTCTTTCTCATGGGGGACACAGCATCTTCTTCGCTGCATCAGAGGTTGGCCTAGAGTCCTCCAGGGATGAAGATTCAGCTGGGCATTGGAACGACAGTAGGGTGAGTAAAAGATGGCTTTATTTTATTTTTTATCCCTTTCAAGCATAGGTAGCTAGGTAGGTAGGTGAGATAGATAGATAGATAGATAGATAGATAGATAGATAGATAGATAGATAGATAGATAGATAGATAGATAGATAGATAGATAGATAGATAGATAGATAGATAGATAGATAGATAGATAGATAGGTGTGTAGGTAGATGTGTAGGTAGGTGTGTAGGTAGGTAGATAGACAGATAGATATTGTCCTTACAAGTGAAGGAGGTGGTTGTGGGCATAGATAGATAGATAGATAGATAGATAGATAGATAGATAGATAGAGATAGATAGATAGATAGATAGATAGATAGATAGATAGATAGATAGATAGATAGATAGATAGATAGATAGATAGATAGATAGATAGATAGATAGCCCCTACACACTAACACATCGCAAGCTGTGGAGCTTCCAGGTGGTGGTGCTGGTCTTTCTCATGGGGGACACAGCATCTTCTTCGCTGCATCAGAGGTTGGCCTAGAGTCCTCCAGGGATGAAGATTCAGCTGGGATGAAGATTCAGCTGGGCATTGGAACGACAGTAGGGTGAGTAAAAGATGGCTTTATTTTATTTTTTATCCCTTTCAAGCATAGGTAGCTAGGTAGGTAGGTGAGATAGATGGATAGATTGATAGATTGATAGATAGATAAATAGATAGATAGATAGATAGATAGATAGATAGATAGATAGATAGATAGAGATAGATAGATAGATAGATAGATAGATAGATAGATAGATAGATAGATAGATAGATAGATAGATAGATAGATAGATAGATAGATAGATAGATAGATAGATAGATAGATAGATAGATAGATAGCCCCTACACACTAACACATCGCAAGCTGTGGAGCTTCCAGGTGGTGGTGCTGGTCTTTCTCATGGGGGACACAGCATCTTCTTCGCTGCATCAGAGGTTGGCCTAGAGTCCTCCAGGGATGAAGATTCAGCTGGGCATTGGAACGACAGTAGGGTGAGTAAAAGATGGCTTTATTTTATTTTTTATCCCTTTCAAGCATAGGTAGCTAGGTAGGTAGGTGAGATAGATGGATAGGTTGATAGATTGATAGATAGATAGATAGATAGATAGATAGATAGATAGATAGATAGATAGATAGATAGATAGATAGATAGATAGATAGATAGATAGATAGATAGATAGATAGATAGATAGATAGATAGATAGATAGATAGATAGATAGATAGATAGCCCCTACACACTAACACATCGCAAGCTGTGGAGCTTCCAGGTGGTGGTGCTGGTCTTTCTCATGGGGGACACAGCATCTTCTTCGCTGCATCAGAGGTTGGCCTAGAGTCCTCCAGGGATGAAGATTCAGCTGGGCATTGGAACGACAGTAGGGTGAGTAAAAGATGGCTTTATTTTATTTTTTATCCCTTTCAAGCATAGGTAGCTAGGTAGGTAGGTGAGATAGATGGATAGATTGATAGATTGATAGATAGATAAATAGATAGATAGATAGATAGATAGATAGATAGATAGATAGATAGATAGATAGATAGATAGATAGATAGATAGATAGATAGATAGATAGATAGATAGATAGATAGATAGATAGATAGATAGATAGATAGATAGACCCTACACACTAACACATCGCAAGCTGTGGAGCTTCCAGGTGGTGGTGCTGGTCTTTCTCATGGGGGACACAGCATCTTCTTCGCTGCATCAGAGGTTGGCCTAGAGTCCTCCAGGGATGAAGATTCAGCTGGGCATTGGAACGACAGTAGGGTGAGTAAAAGATGGCTTTATTTTATTTTTTATCCCTTTCAAGCATAGGTAGCTAGGTAGGTAGGTGAGATAGATAGATAGATAGATAGATAGATAGATAGATAGATAGATAGATAGATAGATAGATAGATAGATAGATAGATAGATAGATAGATAGATAGATAGATAGATAGATAGATAGATAGATAGATAGATAGATAGATAGATAGATAGATAGATAGATTTTTTCCTTCCAAGTGAAGGGGGTGGTGGTGGGCCTAGATAGATAGGTAGGTGAGATAGATAGATAGATAGATAGATAGATAGATAGATAGATAGATAGATAGATAGATAGATAGATAGATAGATAGATAGATAGATAGATAGATAGATAGATAGATAGATAGATAGATAGATAGATAGATAGGTGTGTAGGTAGATGTGTAGGTAGGTGTGTAGGTAGGTAGATAGACAGATAGATATTGTCCTTACAAGTGAAGGAGGTGGTGGTGGGCATAGATAGATAGATAGATAGATAGATAGATAGATAGATAGATAGATAGATAGATAGATAGATAGATAGATAGATAGATAGATAGATAGATAGATAGATAGATAGATGTGTAGGTAGATGTGTAGGTAGGTAGATAGACAGATAGATAGACAGATAGATATTGTCCTTCCAAGTGAAGGAGGTGGTGGTGGGCGTAGATAGATAGGTAGGTAGGTAGGTAGGTAGGTAGGTAGGTAGGATAGATAGATAGATAGATAGATAGATAGATAGATAGATAGATAGATAGATAGATAGATAGATAGATAGATAGATAGATAGATAGATAGATAGATAGATAGATAGATAGCCCCTACACACTAACACATCGCAAGCTGTGGAGCTTCCAGGTGGTGGTGCTGGTCTTTCTCATGGGGGACACAGCATCTTCTTCGCTGCATCAGAGGTTGGCCTAGAGTCCTCCAGGGATGAAGATTCAGCTGGGCATTGGAACGACAGTAGGGTGAGTAAAAGATGGCTTTATTTTATTTTTTATCCCTTTCAAGCATAGGTAGCTAGGTAGGTAGGTGAGATAGATGGATAGATTGATAGATTGATAGATAGATAGATAGATAGATAGATAGATAGATAGATAGATAGATAGATAGATAGATAGATAGATAGATAGATAGATAGATAGATAGATAGATAGATAGATAGATAGATAGATAGATAGATAGATAGATAGATAGATAGATAGATAGATAGATAGATAGCCCCTACACACTAACACATCGCAAGCTGTGGAGCTTCCAGGTGGTGGTGCTGGTCTTTCTCATGGGGGACACAGCATCTTCTTCGCTGCATCAGAGGTTGGCCTAGAGTCCTCCAGGGATGAAGATTCAGCTGGGCATTGGAACGACAGTAGGGTGAGTAAAAGATGGCTTTATTTTATTTTTTATCCCTTTCAAGCATAGGTAGCTAGGTAGGTAGGTGAGATAGATAGATAGATAGATAGATAGATAGATAGATAGATAGATAGATAGATAGATAGATAGATAGATAGATAGATAGATAGATAGATAGATAGATAGATAGATAGATAGATAGATAGATAGATAGATAGATAGATAGATAGATAGATTTTTTCCTTCCAAGTGAAGGGGGTGGTGGTGGGCCTAGATAGATAGGTAGGTGAGATAGATAGATAGATAGATAGATAGATAGATAGATAGATAGATAGATAGATAGATAGATAGATAGATAGATAGATAGATAGATAGATAGATAGATAGATAGATAGATAGATAGATAGATAGGTGTGTAGGTAGATGTGTAGGTAGGTGTGTAGGTAGGTAGATAGACAGATAGATATTGTCCTTACAAGTGAAGGAGGTGGTGGTGGGCATAGATAGATAGATAGATAGATAGATAGATAGATAGATAGATAGATAGATAGATAGATAGATAGATAGATAGATAGATAGATAGATAGATAGATAGATAGACAGATAGATATTGTCCTTCCAAGTGAAGGAGGTGGTGGTGGGCGTAGATAGATAGGTAGGTAGGTAGGTAGGTAGGTAGGTAGGATAGATAGATAGATAGATAGATAGATAGATAGATAGATAGATAGATAGATAGATAGATAGATAGATAGATAGATAGATAGATAGATAGATAGATAGATAGATAGATAGATAGATAGATAGATAGATAGATAGATAGATAGATAGATAGATAGCCCCTACACACTAACACATCGCAAGCTGTGGAGCTTCCAGGTGGTGGTGCTGGTCTTTCTCATGGGGGACACAGCATCTTCTTCGCTGCATCAGAGGTTGGCCTAGAGTCCTCCAGGGATGAAGATTCAGCTGGGCATTGGAACGACAGTAGGGTGAGTAAAAGATGGCTTTATTTTATTTTTTATCCCTTTCAAGCATAGGTAGCTAGGTAGGTAGGTGAGATAGATGGATAGATTGATAGATAGATAGATAGATAGATAGATAGATAGATAGATAGATAGATAGATAGATAGATAGATAGATAGATAGATAGATAGATAGATAGATAGATAGATAGATAGATAGATAGATAGATAGATAGCCCCTACACACTAACACATCGCAAGCTGTGGAGCTTCCAGGTGGTGGTGCTGGTCTTTCTCATGGGGGACACAGCATCTTCTTCGCTGCATCAGAGGTTGGCCTAGAGTCCTCCAGGGATGAAGATTCAGCTGGGCATTGGAACGACAGTAGGGTGAGTAAAAGATGGCTTTATTTTATTTTTTATCCCTTTCAAGCATAGGTAGCTAGGTAGGTAGGTGAGATAGATGGATAGATTGATAGATTGATAGATAGATAGATAGATAGATAGATAGATAGATAGATAGATAGATAGATAGATAGATAGATAGATAGATAGATAGATCGATAGATAGATAGATAGATAGATAGATAGATAGATAGATAGATAGATAGATAGATAGATAGATAGATAGATAGATAGATAGATAGATAGCCCCTACACACTAACACATCGCAAGCTGTGGAGCTTCCAGGTGGTGGTGCTGGTCTTTCTCATGGGGGACACAGCATCTTCTTCGCTGCATCAGAGGTTGGCCTAGAGTCCTCCAGGGATGAAGATTCAGCTGGGCATTGGAACGACAGTAGGGTGAGTAAAAGATGGCTTTATTTTATTTTTTATCCCTTTCAAGCATAGGTAGCTAGGTAGGTAGGTGAGATAGATAGATAGATAGATAGATAGATAGATAGATAGATAGATAGATAGATAGATAGATAGATAGATAGATAGATAGATAGATAGATTGATAGATAGATAGATAGATAGATAGATAGATAGATAGATAGATAGATAGATAGATAGATAGATAGATAGATAGATAGATAGATAGATTTTTTCCTTCCAAGTGAAGGGGGTGGTGGTGGGCCTAGATAGATAGGTAGGTGAGATAGATAGATAGATAGATAGATAGATAGATAGATAGATAGATAGATAGATAGATAGATAGATAGATAGATAGATAGATAGATAGATAGATAGATAGATAGATAGATAGATAGATAGATAGATAGATAGGTGTGTAGGTAGATGTGTAGGTAGGTGTGTAGGTAGGTAGATAGACAGATAGATATTGTCCTTACAAGTGAAGGAGGTGGTGGTGGGCATAGATAGATAGATAGATAGATAGATAGATAGATAGATAGATAGATAGATAGATAGATAGATAGATAGATAGATAGATAGATAGATAGATAGATAGATAGATAGATAGATAGATAGATAGATAGATAGATAGATAGATAGGTAGATGTGTAGGTAGGTAGATAGACAGATAGACAGATAGATATTGTCCTTCCAAGTGAAGGAGGTGGTGGTGGGCGTAGATAGATAGGTAGGTAGGTAGGTAGGTAGGTAGGTAGGTAGGTAGGATAGATAGATAGATAGATAGATAGATAGATAGATAGATAGATAGATAGATAGATAGATAGATAGATAGATAGATAGATAGATAGATAGATAGATAGATAGATAGATAGATAGATAGATAGCCCCTACACACTAACACATCGCAAGCTGTGGAGCTTCCAGGTGGTGGTGCTGGTCTTTCTCATGGGGGACACAGCATCTTCTTCGCTGCATCAGAGGTTGGCCTAGAGTCCTCCAGGGATGAAGATTCAGCTGGGCATTGGAACGACAGTAGGGTGAGTAAAAGATGGCTTTATTTTATTTTTTATCCCTTTCAAGCATAGGTAGCTAGGTAGGTAGGTGAGATAGATGGATAGATTGATAGATTGATAGATAGATAGATAGATAGATAGATAGATAGATAGATAGATAGATAGATAGATAGATAGATAGATAGATAGATAGATAGATAGATAGATAGATAGATAGATAGATAGATAGATAGATAGATAGATAGATAGATAGCCCCTACACACTAACACATCGCAAGCTGTGGAGCTTCCAGGTGGTGGTGCTGGTCTTTCTCATGGGGGACACAGCATCTTCTTCGCTGCATCAGAGGTTGGCCTAGAGTCCTCCAGGGATGAAGATTCAGCTGGGCATTGGAACGACAGTAGGGTGAGTAAAAGATGGCTTTATTTTATTTTTTATCCCTTTCAAGCATAGGTAGCTAGGTAGGTAGGTGAGATAGATAGATAGATAGATAGATAGATAGATAGATAGATAGATAGATAGATAGATAGATAGATAGATAGATAGATAGATAGATAGATAGATAGATAGATAGATAGATAGATAGATAGATAGATAGATAGATAGATAGATAGGTGTGTAGGTAGATGTGTAGGTAGGTGTGTAGGTAGGTAGATAGACAGATAGATATTGTCCTTACAAGTGAAGGAGGTGGTTGTGGGCATAGATAGATAGATAGATAGATAGATAGATAGATAGATAGATAGATAGATAGATAGATAGATAGATAGATAGATAGATAGATAGATAGATAGATAGATAGATAGATAGATAGATAGATAGATAGATAGATAGATAGATAGATAGATAGCCCCTACACACTAACACATCGCAAGCTGTGGAGCTTCCAGGTGGTGGTGCTGGTCTTTCTCATGGGGGACACAGCATCTTCTTCGCTGCATCAGAGGTTGGCCTAGAGTCCTCCAGGGATGAAGATTCAGCTGGGCATTGGAACGACAGTAGGGTGAGTAAAAGATGGCTTTATTTTATTTTTTATCCCTTTCAAGCATAGGTAGCTAGGTAGGTAGGTGAGATAGATAGATAGATAGATAGATAGATAGATAGATAGATAGATAGATAGATAGATAGATAGATAGATAGATAGATAGATAGATAGATAGATAGATAGATAGATAGATAGATAGATAGATAGATAGATAGATAGATAGATTTTTTCCTTCCAAGTGAAGGGGGTGGTGGTGGGCCTAGATAGATAGGTAGGTGAGATAGATAGATAGATAGATAGATAGATAGATAGATAGATAGATAGATAGATAGATAGATAGATAGATAGATAGATAGATAGATAGATAGATAGATAGATAGATAGATAGATAGATAGATAGATAGATAGATAGGTGTGTAGGTAGATGTGTAGGTAGGTGTGTAGGTAGGTAGATAGACAGATAGATATTGTCCTTACAAGTGAAGGAGGTGGTGGTGGGCATAGATAGATAGATAGATAGATAGATAGATAGATAGATAGATAGATAGATAGATAGATAGATAGATAGATAGATAGATAGATAGATAGATAGATAGATAGATAGATAGATAGATAGATAGATGTGTAGGTAGATGTGTAGGTAGGTAGATAGACAGATAGACAGATAGATATTGTCCTTCCAAGTGAAGGAGGTGGTGGTGGGCGTAGATAGATAGGTAGGTAGGTAGGTAGGTAGGTAGGTAGGATAGATAGATAGATAGATAGATAGATAGATAGATAGATAGATAGATAGATAGATAGATAGATAGATAGATAGATAGATAGATAGATAGATAGATAGATAGATAGATAGATAGATAGATAGCCCCTACACACTAACACATCGCAAGCTGTGGAGCTTCCAGGTGGTGGTGCTGGTCTTTCTCATGGGGGACACAGCATCTTCTTCGCTGCATCAGAGGTTGGCCTAGAGTCCTCCAGGGATGAAGATTCAGCTGGGCATTGGAACGACAGTAGGGTGAGTAAAAGATGGCTTTATTTTATTTTTTATCCCTTTCAAGCATAGGTAGCTAGGTAGGTAGGTGAGATAGATGGATAGATTGATAGATTGATAGATAGATAGATAGATAGATAGATAGATAGATAGATAGATAGATAGATAGATAGATAGATAGATAGATAGATAGATAGATAGATAGATAGATAGATAGATAGATAGATAGCCCCTACACACTAACACATCGCAAGCTGTGGAGCTTCCAGGTGGTGGTGCTGGTCTTTCTCATGGGGGACACAGCATCTTCTTCGCTGCATCAGAGGTTGGCCTAGAGTCCTCCAGGGATGAAGATTCAGCTGGGCATTGGAACGACAGTAGGGTGAGTAAAAGATGGCTTTATTTTATTTTTTATCCCTTTCAAGCATAGGTAGCTAGGTAGGTAGGTGAGATAGATAGATAGATAGATAGATAGATAGATAGATAGATAGATAGATAGATAGATAGATAGATAGATAGATAGATAGATAGATAGATAGATAGATAGATAGATAGATAGATAGATAGATAGATTTTTTCCTTCCAAGTGAAGGGGGTGGTGGTGGGCCTAGATAGATAGGTAGGTGAGATAGATAGATAGATAGATAGATAGATAGATAGATAGATAGATAGATAGATAGATAGATAGATAGATAGATAGATAGATAGATAGATAGATAGATAGATAGATAGATAGGTGTGTAGGTAGATGTGTAGGTAGGTGTGTAGGTAGGTAGATAGACAGATAGATATTGTCCTTACAAGTGAAGGAGGTGGTGGTGGGCATAGATAGATAGATAGATAGATAGATAGATAGATAGATAGATAGATAGATAGATAGATAGATAGATAGATAGATAGATAGATAGATAGATAGATAGATAGATAGATAGATAGATAGATAGATAGATAGATAGATAGATAGATAGATAGATGTGTAGGTAGATGTGTAGGTAGGTAGATAGACAGATAGACAGATAGATATTGTCCTTCCAAGTGAAGGAGGTGGTGGTGGGCGTAGATAGATAGGTAGGTAGGTAGGTAGGTAGGTAGGTAGGTAGGTAGGTAGGATAGATAGATAGATAGATAGATAGATAGATAGATAGATAGATAGATAGATAGATAGATAGATAGATAGATAGATAGATAGATAGATAGATAGACAGACAGATAGATAGATAGATAGATAGATAGATAGATAGATAGATAGCCCCTACACACTAACACATCGCAAGCTGTGGAGCTTCCAGGTGGTGGTGCTGGTCTTTCTCATGGGGGACACAGCATCTTCTTCGCTGCATCAGAGGTTGGCCTAGAGTCCTCCAGGGATGAAGATTCAGCTGGGCATTGGAACGACAGTAGGGTGAGTAAAAGATGGCTTTATTTTATTTTTTATCCCTTTCAAGCATAGGTAGCTAGGTAGGTAGGTGAGATAGATAGATAGATAGATAGATAGATAGATAGATAGATAGATAGATAGATAGATAGATAGATAGATAGATAGATAGATAGATAGATAGATAGATAGATAGATAGATAGATAGATAGATAGGTGTGTAGGTAGATGTGTAGGTAGGTGTGTAGGTAGGTAGATAGACAGATAGATATTGTCCTTACAAGTGAAGGAGGTGGTTGTGGGCATAGATAGATAGATAGATAGATAGATAGATAGATAGATAGATAGATAGATAGATAGATAGATAGATAGATAGATAGATAGATAGATAGATAGATAGATAGATAGATAGATAGATAGATAGATAGATAGATAGATAGCCCCTACACACTAACACATCGCAAGCTGTGGAGCTTCCAGGTGGTGGTGCTGGTCTTTCTCATGGGGGACACAGCATCTTCTTCGCTGCATCAGAGGTTGGCCTAGAGTCCTCCAGGGATGAAGATTCAGCTGGGCATTGGAACGACAGTAGGGTGAGTAAAAGATGGCTTTATTTTATTTTTTATCCCTTTCAAGCATAGGTAGCTAGGTAGGTAGGTGAGATAGATGGATAGATTGATAGATTGATAGATAGATAGATAGATAGATAGATAGATAGATAGATAGATAGATAGATAGATAGATAGATAGATAGATAGATAGATAGATAGATAGATAGATAGATAGATAGATAGATAGATAGATAGATAGCCCCTACACACTAACACATCGCAAGCTGTGGAGCTTCCAGGTGGTGGTGCTGGTCTTTCTCATGGGGGACACAGCATCTTCTTCGCTGCATCAGAGGTTGGCCTAGAGTCCTCCAGGGATGAAGATTCAGCTGGGCATTGGAACGACAGTAGGGTGAGTAAAAGATGGCTTTATTTTATTTTTTATCCCTTTCAAGCATAGGTAGCTAGGTAGGTAGGTGAGATAGATGGATAGATTGATAGATTGATAGATAGATAGATAGATAGATAGATAGATAGATAGATAGATAGATAGATAGATAGATAGATAGATAGATAGATAGATAGATAGATAGCCCCTACACACTAACACATCGCAAGCTGTGGAGCTTCCAGGTGGTGGTGCTGGTCTTTCTCATGGGGGACACAGCATCTTCTTCGCTGCATCAGAGGTTGGCCTAGAGTCCTCCAGGGATGAAGATTCAGCTGGGCATTGGAACGACAGTAGGGTGAGTAAAAGATGGCTTTATTTTATTTTTTATCCCTTTCAAGCATAGGTAGCTAGGTAGGTAGGTGAGATAGATAGATAGATAGATAGATAGATAGATAGATAGATAGATAGATAGATAGATAGATAGATAGATAGATAGATAGATAGATAGATTGATAGATAGATAGATAGATAGATAGATAGATAGATAGATAGATAGATAGATAGATAGATAGATAGATAGATAGATAGATAGATAGATTTTTTCCTTCCAAGTGAAGGGGGTGGTGGTGGGCCTAGATAGATAGGTAGGTGAGATAGATAGATAGATAGATAGATAGATAGATAGATAGATAGATAGATAGATAGATAGATAGATAGATAGATAGATAGATAGATAGATAGATAGATAGATAGATAGATAGATAGATAGATAGATAGATAGGTGTGTAGGTAGATGTGTAGGTAGGTGTGTAGGTAGGTAGATAGACAGATAGATATTGTCCTTACAAGTGAAGGAGGTGGTGGTGGGCATAGATAGATAGATAGATAGATAGATAGATAGATAGATAGATAGATAGATAGATAGATAGATAGATAGATAGATAGATAGATAGATAGATAGGTAGATAGGTAGATGTGTAGGTAGGTAGATAGACAGATAGACAGATAGATATTGTCCTTCCAAGTGAAGGAGGTGGTGGTGGGCGTAGATAGATAGGTAGGTAGGTAGGTAGGTAGGTAGGTAGGTAGGTAGGATAGATAGATAGATAGATAGATAGATAGATAGATAGATAGATAGATAGATAGATAGATAGATAGATAGATAGATAGATAGATAGATAGATAGATAGATAGATAGATAGATAGATAGATAGATAGATAGCCCCTACACACTAACACATCGCAAGCTGTGGAGCTTCCAGGTGGTGGTGCTGGTCTTTCTCATGGGGGACACAGCATCTTCTTCGCTGCATCAGAGGTTGGCCTAGAGTCCTCCAGGGATGAAGATTCAGCTGGGCATTGGAACGACAGTAGGGTGAGTAAAAGATGGCTTTATTTTATTTTTTATCCCTTTCAAGCATAGGTAGCTAGGTAGGTAGGTGAGATAGATGGATAGATTGATAGATTGATAGATAGATAGATAGATAGATAGATAGATAGATAGATAGATAGATAGATAGATAGATAGATAGATAGATAGATAGATAGATAGATAGATAGATAGATAGATAGATAGATAGATAGATAGATAGATAGATTTTTTCCTTCCAAGTGAAGGGGGTGGTGGTGGGCCTAGATAGATAGGTAGGTGAGATAGATAGATAGATAGATAGATAGATAGATAGATAGATAGATAGATAGATAGATAGATAGATAGATAGATAGATAGATAGATAGATAGATAGATAGATAGATAGATAGATAGATAGATAGATAGATAGATAGGTGTGTAGGTAGATGTGTAGGTAGGTGTGTAGGTAGGTAGATAGACAGATAGATATTGTCCTTACAAGTGAAGGAGGTGGTGGTGGGCATAGATAGATAGATAGATAGATAGATAGATAGATAGATAGATAGATAGATAGATAGATAGATAGATAGATAGATAGATAGATAGATAGATAGATAGATAGATAGATAGATAGATAGATAGATAGATAGATAGGTGTGTAGGTAGATGTGTAGGTAGGTAGATAGACAGATAGATATTGTCCTTCCAAGTGAAGGAGGTGGTGGTGGGCGTAGATAGATAGGTAGGTAGGTAGGTAGGTAGGTAGGTAGGTAGGATAGATAGATAGATAGATAGATAGATAGATAGATAGATAGATAGATAGATAGATAGATAGATAGATAGATAGATAGATAGATAGATAGATAGATAGATAGATAGATAGATAGCCCCCACACTCTATCTATCTATCTATCTATCTATCTATCTATCTATCTATCTATCTATCACATCGCAAGATGTGGAGCTTCCAGGTGGTGGTGCTGGTCCTTCTCATGGGGGACACAGCATCTTCTTCGCTGCATCAGAGGTTGGCCTAGAGTCCTCCAGGGATGAAGATTCAGCTGGGGATTGGAACGACAGTAGGGTGAGTAACAGATGGCTTTATTTTATGTTTTATCCCTTTCAAGCATAGATAGGTAGGTAGGTAGGTGAGATAAATAGATAGATAGATAGCATTTGGTAAGGAGGGGGTTGGGGTGAGAAATACAAGGTGTGGCGTGTGAGCGTGTGAACGGGTTGAAATGCATGTGTCTCATGCCCAATGCTTGAGACTTGAGAGCCCTGCATTCCCCCATCCCCATGATGTGGGATGTTGACGTAGTAGCTTAAAAGATGCTGATTTTATTCTGTGTGGATGGAGTTTAAGCAGCATCAATTTAAATATTTATTTTTTGGTGTTTTACCTTTTATCATGATAGGACAGTATGTAGACAGGAAAGAGAGAAGGGGGGGGGGGGGTAGCCTGAATCTCCTGAGCCCATTCTGAATCCTGAGGTAATCACAAGTCCTATCCAGTGGTCTCAAGACGAGACCCCAGCCAGTGTCTCCAAAAATCCTCCAATCAAACCCACTGCTACAAGATCACTTCTGGTGGCCCAGCATGGCCAGAGAGGTCAGAAGGTTTGTGGGTGTATGGGTTACGCCATCTCCAAATCTTCTCGCCAGCTACCTACAGGCAAACTCCTTCCACTGCCCGTTTCCCAATCGCCCCTGGTCACATCTAGGGGTGGATTTAACGATTGACCTGCCCTCTTCCAACAGACACTAGCAAACACTAGCATCTTCATTGTGATAGATCGCATTTCAAAATCTTGCTGGTTGATTCCCCTCAAGGGATTGCCCACTGCCATGGAAACAGCTGAGTTATTGTTTAATCACATATTTTGTCACTATATGGTCTTCTCGAAGACATAGTTTCAGACCGTGGACATCTTTGGAAGGCATTCTTCAAGCTCCTAGATGTGACCATAAGTTTGTCATCGGCTACCATCCCAAAACCAGCGGGCAGATTCCTACAAAACTTCTGTCACAGCCACCAGAACTCTTGGAGCCAGTTATGGGCACAGTACGCCCAGAATTCCCTGTGTCAGAGGAGCACTGGTCTGACTTCATTCCAGTGCATACTCGAATACCAACTGCCACTGTTCCCATGGTCTGGGGAACCCTCCAACCTTCCATCTGTGGATCACTGGTTTCAAGAGAGTGAGAGGGTCTGGGACTCTCCTCATCATCATCTGCAGGGAGCCATTCGGCGACACAAGAGCCATGCTAATGTCAGGTGGAAGACAGAAGGGTCTACACTGTCAAAGAGATTTTTGATTTCCGAGGTGGTCGATTAGAGTACCTGCCAGGCTACACATTCACTCCCTCACAACACTCACTCCTACTAGAGTACTGATCAAAACCCCACCCATCAGCAAAAGCCTGCACCATACACACTCATTGTCTGGTCTGGTCTGGTCTAGACTCAGTTGTGAATGTTATTCTTACCTGAGATACCTACTACTTTTATAATATTGTTCTCCTCGTCTCCTATCCTGCCTGTCTCCTTCTCCAGTCTCAGTTCTCCATGCGTGTTCTCCAACTCCCTGTAAAAAGAAACATATAATTAATTCAAGTACTCAGCGACACACTGCATGCATAGTTTTCAGTCACCTGCTGCAGTATTTCAATCACTAAAAACAGCGGGACGTTTTTAAAACGCTTAATGTTAAAAACACTTATAGGGTGAGTTGAGTTGCACCATTAAGGATTACATTAAGCAAGGTTTAACGCTATCAAGGATTTGTTGATCTGGGTTTTATTCTAAATCGAATTGTGTTGCACCACTTAACTTTAAACACCGATTAACTCTGTAGAAAGACTGTTAGGGCTGATCGGGATGAACCGACGCCAGGCTAAAGAATCCCTATTAGTGCAACCCACCCTTAAAGTGCCTTAATGTACAGTGATATCAAAATATTGAATTCAGTTTACAGCTTTATGATGATGCATACTGTATACAGGCGAGCAGATGAGCCAAGAATATGAACGCAACGCATTTTCTTTATAATGGTTTTCAATGGGGAAAACACTTAACGAGAAACCTTGTGTTGCATTAATATTCTGTGTTCATTTGCTTGCCTATACAAAGTATGCATCATCAATACGGTGTATATTGAATTTGGTCTTTAATATCACTGTCTTACTACATTAAAACTTACAAACCTGGTAAAAATGACTGGCGGACAATGGAGGAAAGCCTTGTTTTGTCCTCCAGGTGGGCGTTCCTATAATGGTGTGATGTCACGTGGAAACTATGAATAGGGTTTGTGGTGCAACATACTTTAATTGAACCGATTTATCTTCATCATCATCTTCATGGTTGTTGTCTGCCTGCAATATACTTACTTACCATTCATCTGTTTGAACAAAACATTTACTCATTATTATTCTGTTTCCTGACATTGCCATGGGTTTTATTTAATTTGTCTCATTATTTTGAGTTAATTGGTTGTATCATTTGGAGTTGATTATTTTTAGTCGATCTGCCGTATCCTTTCATGTTTCTTGCCTTATTCATTAGTATTACTTATTCTTTGTATTTTTTATGTTCCCTTCCTGCGTGAGGGTGGATGTTTGAGGGGGGTTTTAAAGAACATTTGTAAATAAAGGGAATATTTTTAAGAGATTGAAGTACTTCGTAGTGAATGCACCCACACAACATTTAGAAGCATTTTTTTTTTCAGAGAGTAGCATATGTCTTTGTTTATTTTTCTTACCTCATTAAAAAATAATTTGTTCTTTCTTACAAGCACCTAAAGTGACATTTGCTCAAATAACCTGAAATGTTTGCATGGCTCAACAGAATATTTGAAATATCCCTAACAAAACTCACAAGAAGATTCAATAGTTGGCCTATATGAATAATGTATATTAAGAGGGGGGAAAGCATCTAAATAAGCCATACCTTAAGGGTTTTGCTTTGCTAGCAAACCAATTTTTTTCTTCCTCACATTTTCTCATGGAACTACATAAAAAACAATTTATCAATGGGGTAAGAAAATTAAAGAAATGTGTTATTATGAATTTTACATTTGCAGTGTGTTAAAACCTTAAGTCTTGAGAAGGCTACTCTCTAAAAAAAAAGGTTCTATATGGTACCAAAAATGGTTCTTCGTCGTAATCATAGAGGAACCACTTTTGGTGCTATATAGCGTCCGGTATATGGTAGGGGTGCTATATAGCACCTTAGTTAGCGGTATTATATAGCACCTTAGTCAAAGCTGAAGAACCACAATTGGTGCTATATAGCACTTAAAAAGGTTCCCCTATGATTACGAGCCAAGAACCATTTTTGGTGCCATATAGAACCTTTTTTTAAGAGTATATGTAAACTTGCAATCGCATATGGCAAGTACCAAACAATCACTAATGAGTATCACAAATATCTCATCTGTTAGACTGCAGTTTAATGGGTGAATAAATGCAAATTTGCTTATCCTGCTTCTCAGGCTTGTAATCTGACATTTTGTCTACTTGGAAGTTGGAAAAGAGATATCAGCAATGTCTGAGACTGTGCTTATTTGCATTTGCACTTTTGTACAGTATCTTGTAATGTCTGCAATCAAACAATAGATATTTGAATATGATTTGGTTTTGTCTTTGTGTTTTTGTGCACGCGACAGACTGTGTGTGTGTGTCAGTGTCAGTTTTACTTGAGAACTGAATTCCAAACTGGACGATGACATAATTTCTTTGCAAAACTACTTTATAGATGAAATGAACTACTTTAATAATTGATTATCTTCCAATAGAACTTAACACTGAACAACAACCGAAATGCTTTGACACAATCTCTATTGTATAAAGCGCTATATAAATAAAGGTGACTTGACTTTTAGCAGCACACATTATCATTGTGAATCTAATGCAGCACTCTCATGTCCTGAAGCACCCACTGATTGGATAATTACAGTACCCACTTTCACATTGATTTTAATGTGAGGTGGCTTTTTCCTCCTCTTTAAGAGAAATCATGTCATATAAGTTTGATTCCAAGCATTCAGAGTTTTATCTCACCCCGCCAGTGCAACTCTACTCATTTACAATTCACTCAAAATGGGGTTAGAAATAGACCGTTAATGTGTGCATTACTACAAACAGTATTAATATTAATGCTTTGAGACCACATTTGTAAGAGTGGACATTTGAAATTCATAGTAATGGCTTCTTTGTTTCTATTGGTTCACTGCCAGTTAAATTGTCAGTAAAATCCAGATTGAGTGTGCGTAAGTGATGCTGCATGTCAGGTGTGTCCAAACTAATGGCTTCATTTCTGTCCACGTCATGCTGATAAAAGCTTTTGACTCTTGAAGCGTTTGACTCTTGAACAGATAAATGCCCATTCCTCTTTACGGCATTTATCTTCATCTTCAAAGAAACAAATTGACTGGTTATTAGATAGTCCTATGTGCTAATTCTGGTGAGTTTAGAAAATAAATATATTTGTGTATGCTGCTATTTTATCTGTCAAATAAAAAACTATCAACATGTAAATAAATAAATAAAAGCCATTTCTCATTGTCATGACACATTCGATCAAAATGTTGTAAGATTGTTTCAAAAAAGCTTCAAATCTCGCAGAAATTGCCAAAAGTTTTGGGACACCTGCCTCTACATGCACATGGCATTTTAATGACATCCCATTCTTAATCTGTAGGGTTTAATATGGAGTTAGCCCACTTTGCAGCTATAACAGCTTCAACTCTTCTGGGAAGGCTTTCCACAAGGTTTAGAAGTGTGTTTATGGGAATTTTTGACCGTTCTTCTAGACCGTTCTTTGTGAGGTCCGGCACTGATGTTGGATGAGAAGGCCTGGCTCGCAGTCTCCGCTCTAATTCATCCCAAAGGTGTTCTATCGGATTGAGGTCAGGACTCTGTGCAGGCCAGTCAAGTTCCTCCACACCAAACTCACTCATCCATGTCTTTATGGACCTTGCTTTGTGCACTGGTGCTCAGTCATGTTGGAACTGGAAGGGGCCGTCCCCAAACTGTTCCCACAAAGTTGGGAGCATGAAATTGTCCAAAATGTCTTGGTATGCTGAAGCATTAAGCGTTCCTTTCACTGGAACTAAGGTGCCAAGCCCAACCCCTTAAAAACAACCCCCACACCATAATCCCCCCTCCACCAAACTTTACACTTGGCACAACGCAGTAAGGCAAGTACCGTTCTCCTGGCAACCGCCAAACCCAGACTGGTCCATCGGATTGCCAGACAGAAGCGTGACTTGCTTAGGTATATATATCTTGATGCGTTATTGATGTAGTACTGACACAAGTTTAATCTGACTGGATCCAGAATTTCAGGGGTTTATCAATGTTTTTTTGCTGACTGTTGATTGTAATATTTGTGTCTCATTGTAGGTGTGAACTTGTCTGATAGTATCATGCTAAACTTAGATAACATGGCTCTGTCAAGCCAAAGGTTGATCATGGGTTCACTGAGCCACAGACAGGAAATATACACAAAGGTGAACAGGAAACATTCAAGAACAGTGTTTTCCAGGAAAGATTTGTAATTCTTCCCAGATGTTCACATTTTAAACAATACATTTATGTAACTTAACATAAATCATGGTTCCCTTTCGAAAGGGAACTCGCGCTGCGTCAGCTGACGCTACGGGGGGAACGCCTCCAGCGTGACAGGTGCCTGAAATCACAATTACAAAACGTCAATCCTATTGACCGACGACAGCCTATGACGTCATCAAGGTGCAACCAGGAAGTATAAAAGGGCGCCTTGCCAACATGACAGTATCTAAACGTCTGAAGGGACTGTTTGGCAGGCAAGCCTTGAGGCATGGCAAAGCGACGCAGCGTCTGGTTCCCTGTTCTCAGGGAACATAGGTTACATACGTAACCAGAGACGTTCCCTTTCGAAAGGGAACTCGCGCTGCGTCAGCTGACGCTACGGGGAACGATATACCAACGCCGCCATGCCGAAAGGAGTGCATGCCCACTGGCAGTGACAACTGTCAGGACAAGCAAATTCAACTGAAAAGCCTGAACCACTCCCCTTCTGGTCACATTAGGCTGTCAGTGACAGCGCTCCCTACGGTCAAAGCCCAAGCTATAAACCTGAGAAGGAAACTTCGCATACTACATGAAGTCCTACCCTGGCCGCTCGAAGGCCTGGAACCAGCCCGTTCGACAGAAGGGGTTCCTTTAAGGGAACGTGGCAGGGGGACCCGAGGGAACCCGCGCCAGTCACTATTCGGGAAGAATTCACCGAATGCCACCAGGGAGGCCTGACCTAGCGACCTCTATGTGGGACACGTCAGTTCGGCCAACCCCTGTCTGCTTAAGTACAGAGCCTCTGGTACTTGCCTCCGGAGAGACATCCTGCTAGGGTACTGCAAAAAGGCAGTGTCCTCCACCAGCCGGACCTCAGAGACGGGTTATCCTGGAGAGCAGCGCTCAGTGAAGTGCTTTCTAACCCTTGCTAGCGTGGGGAGTTTAGCCGCTCGATCCTAGGATCTACCAAGCACTTATTTTAAAACGTGCTCAGGAGGCCGAACAGGCCTACAGGCTGATCCTTGCTGGGAGGCCTCGAGGGGCCTACAACCGACGGATCAGTGCCAAGCGGCTATCAGCTCACAGAAGACTCTCACTTGAGAGGAGCTCCCAAGCCTGCCTGGTAGGTAACCATGCTGTAGGCGATCTATGAGAGTCCCTTCCTGTAGGGACCGCATAGTAGCAGCGTCGTCTCGTCATGCTAGGGTATGAACACCGCCTTCAGGTGCTACCGGCTAGAAACCGGCGCCTGATAGCAGGTGACCACCAGCTGTCAGCGTAAAGCCAGTTATGTGTTCCCTCCTAGGGAACTCGTCCCCCAGGGAGGCCAGAAGGGGCCTCCACCTGGTAACCTGTGCCGACTGCTCGCGTGTCCAAACCACGGAGCTCGCCCTCAGGGAGGCCTAGCAGGCCTACCACCTGACCGCAGTCGAGCTAGCCCTCGAGGTAGCTGGGAGAACAGGGACTCGCTCCGTCAGGGAGGCCTAGTGAGGCCTACCACCTGTTTAGTCGTTGGGCGTTCCTTCAGGGAGGCTTAGTTAGGCCTGCCACCTGACAATAGGTGCGCTAGAGATAGCTTTTCCACAGTGACTAGACTCATCTAGTGACTGCGAAACCGGAACATGCCCTTAGAGGAGGCCGGGTGAGGCCTACAATCCAATAGCGAATCCCCCAGGGAAGCCCGTGCCGCTTGCTACCTGTTAGCAACCCATGCCACCATGTGGTACCGGAACTGGGGACCGGGGAACGATCTCAGGGAGGCTCGCCGCCTACCACCTGATAGCAGAACGTGCTAGTCCTCCAGGGAGGCCTAGTGAGGCCTACTACCTGCTAGCACTCCGTGCTCACCGCCACAGAGACTGGGAACCGGGAACTCGCCCTCAGGGAGGCCGGGTGAGGCCTACTACCTACTAGCAGCTCGTGCTAGCCATCCAGTGACTGGGGCCCGGGACCAACCCCTCAGAGGAGGTCCAGTGAGCCTGCTTACCCCACAGCAGGCCCTTAGGGAGGCTTGGTAGCGCCTACCACCTACTAGCAGCTCGTGCCAGCCGTCGAGGGACTAATGCTCAGGAATACCCCCTCGGGGGAGACCGGGCAAGGCCTGCTACTCACAGCAGGCTCTCAGGGAGGCCTGATGGGGCCTACCATCTGAGCCAAGGTAACCCAAAAACGGGAACCTACCCCTCAGGGAGGCCTGGCAGGGTCTACCTCCAAATAGGAGGCCTGCAGGATCTATGAACCCTGCCGCGGATAGAAAAAGGCTGGCTGCTGCACCCGGGCTGACGGTAGCTGTCTGCTGCTGACGAAGAACTGGACATCCAGTTATCACCTGGGGACTCATCCCCGAGGAGGCCAAAGAGGGCCTACTGGTTGACGAGGTTTCTGCTGAAGTTGACGTCGACGGAAAGAATCCTCGGGGGCCCACCTATGGGCCACGACGTCGAGACTCCCTTGTCCTGGAGTCCGCTGCCCAGACTGCCCAAGCTGGCTACTCACAACCAGCTGGCCTTCATATGCCCGCACCTGGGGCTGGCTCCATCCCAGAGGCTAAAGGGCCTCCGCGATAGCGCAGTCTCACAGGGCAGTGCCTACAGACATGAACCTAATCACATTGCCAACAGCAGTGTACTCAGCAAACAAACGCTTAGGAACCCTCTAAAGCGAGGGGAGTACAACTTACGTCACCTGCTTCAGGGCGGCCGCCTTACTTTCTCATACAGCGGTCTGCCGTTCGTGCAAGGACGTCAGCCATTGGTAATGCTCGGGCCTCAGGGGAGCATTCGATCAAACCGCCACTTTTTGCAGAAGGTTGTGATGTTCAGCTCGACCCGAGCCCTAAAGAAGGTGGAGCAGAGGACATAGAGCAGAGGGTAAACACATCATACAAAAAATGTAACCCACCGGCCGTACCATCCTCCAGGATGAGGCCGGGGGCCACCAGAAGGTGGTGGCCACATCAGCTCTGAAAGGTGGGTTACAGCAAAACTAAAGTCTTGGACACACACAGCGAAAGACGCTCAGCCCGGCCCCACGACCACTGGCAAGGTCGCTATCCCTGCTGCAACACCTACACTGCATTACTAAATAACCCCAGAACGCAGAGAAGGGGGCGGGCCTTGGCCGGACTACTCTGTAATAAGAGGAGGCTGAATCAAGGATGCAGAAAAACATGCACTGTTCTTATACTTAAAGACAGGCCTAGGGCGACAAACCTGCTTTTAAAGGAAGCGCCCCCCATCCTTAGCAAAGCCTAGGCCAAGTGGTGCGGTGCTACACCTGCACTAGATCTACCCAGGGCTCAGGAAAGAAATATTATCACCCCTTACATATACAATGGGGCCCCGAAACCCATTTAAAAGCCCAACAGGGCTGGGCGCAGATCTCAGATGCTTAACCCGGTCATAATGCTACTTTATACTTAAAGCTAGGAAAACAAACAACTCGCCCCCGCGCGCCACAAGCCCGCGAGCAAGAGCGGCAATACAAACACTCACATAAGTGATAGAGATAACACGGAGAGGCGGTAGATCTCTACTAGCTAAAGTATAGCATTATGCACAAACATATAATGTTGCAAAGAAGATCGTTCTTAGCTTACTCACGGGGAGCTGCAGGCCCTGCGATGTCCAGCGATGTTCCCCGAGCCCTCTCAGGAGAGCGAAAAACGGAGTCCTGAAAACATTAGTAGAAAATGTTTCACCCTTCTCGAGGGGGACTCACCACTCGCTCTTCTCGGCGCTTCAAACCAGCCATCAAGCTAGTATACGACCACCATCCTGAGGGGGGCGCTTTCACCAAACAAACCAGGCGGGCCGTCAGAATCTTACATTTTCTGCTCATCATTGGCCCACCGGCCTGATGTAAAGCGCCCAGGGGAATTTCACAGGAGGAAGGGAAAAGGCAGCGCTCCTCTGCGCGCCCTGGGAGGCGGAGTCCGCTGCCTACGCTGGTTCCGGTTACCAGCACCGGCTTCCTTCCTCTTCTTGTTGCGGGTGTCCCGCCTTCTCTGCGCACCAGTCCTCCACGGAGGGGGCGCTCGAGAGGCGACGCTGGTTCGCTGGTCCCGTCTCCAGTCCTCAGACCGTGACGGGCCAGGGACACCCGGCTGCCTGGGCGCGGTCCCGGACCTCAGCGGGATGCATGTTCTAAATGCCGCCGAGCGCGCCTTCGCCTCCCTGAACTTTCCGACCACCGCCTCCACGGAGGTGCCGAAAAGTTCAGAGGGCGAAACCGGGGCATCCAGGAGAAAGGACTTCTCTTTCTCCCCGATGTCCGCCAGGTTCAACCACAGATGTCTCTCCGTGGCTACCATCGCCGCCATCGAACGACCGATGGAAAACGCAGCTTGTTTGGCAGCCCGGAGAGCGAGATCCGTGGTTCGGCGCAACTCGGTCACCGCATCAGGGGTTAGTCCCTCCCCCTGATCGAGGTCCCTCAGCAGGTCCGCCTGGTAGGCTTGTAACACCGCCATGGTGTGTAAAGCCGCCCCAGCGTGACCCGCTGACATGTACGCCCTGCCGTTCAACCGTGATGTTGTCCTCCGGTTTGGTCGGCAGGGTGGGAGACCTCAGTGTCGATGGCCGCCCAGAGGCGAGATAGTTCGCAAACGTCTCGTCCACGGGCGGCAACGACACATATCCAGCCTCAGCCAATCCCTCGACATCAGCGAAGTTAGCTCGCTGATGCCGATGGATGCGGGCTGAATACGGCTTCTTCCATCCCTTCGAGATCTGTTGATGGAGATCCGGAAGAAATGGAAGACTCCCGGGAGCTGGGCGGTCATGAGCGGAGAGAAACCGGTCATCCAAACGATTTGGACGCACGACCTCTCTCCTCGCGCGCTGCCACGGCAGCTGCAGTCTACCTGCAGCGCGCTCCATGACCTCCACCAGCTCCCCGTACATGGGACAGGATGGATGCGAGGTTTCAGCCTCAGCTGACTCACCAACCTCTTCATCCATCCTTTGCTCGGTTGGAAGAGCCGCAGACGAGGAGGAGGAGCTCAAATCCCGCTCCTCCTCCGATGTCTGCCCCTCGTGATCTGGATCGTCATCTGCGAGCACCACACCAGTCTCCAGACGACGAGCCAGATCCATCTGGGAACCCCAGGACTTCAGACGCCGCTCAGCCTCAGCTCGAGCGGGGCCGTCCCCAGATGCTGAATTCTCTCCCCTCGAGAAGAGAGCCAGACGAGAGCGGAGCGTCTTCAGGGGAACACATCTGCGGAAGTGGCGTTGTTTCTGGGCACACTTCATCTTTGATTGTACTTGACGCTTTACGTGAAAATCGGCAAACAGTCCCTTCAGACGTTTAGATACTGTCATGTTGGCAAGGCGCCCTTTTATACTTCCTGGTTGCACCTTGATGACGTCATGGGCTGTCGCCGGTCAATAGGATTGACGTTTTGTAATTGTGATTTCAGGCACCTGTCACGCTGGAGGCGTTCCCCCCGTAGCGTCAGCTGACGCAGCGCGAGTTCCCTGTTCTCAGGGAACATAGGTTACATACGTAACCAGAGACGTTTCTATTATATTAATTAGAACATTAAAGCCCAATAGGAAGTTATATTACACTAGAAATATATATAATTAAACACATTTTCCAGTCTCCCCTATGCAAAAAAATCCCGAAGTCTGTAATTTTAACTTAAATTAGAGACACATTCAGAGTAACCTCTCTCAGTCTCAAGAAATGAAAGAAAAAAAAAGTCTGAACCAAAAAAGGAAAGGCAGAGAAGATGAATGGACCGTTGGAAAAAATAGCAGGACCTGTCCATAGACGGCATGAATCTTAGGGATAATGACCCAAAACCTGTCTCGCAATTTCCAGTGTTGAGACGATGATGAACGGGGAAGGGGAAGGGGGGGGGCGACACCCGAGAGCAGCGTAACCATGACAACTCCATCATGGCTCCTCTTTTATCACCATAGCTGGGGGTAAAGCAAAGTGGGTGAACGTATATCAGTCTGAGTGTGTAGTGGTGATATCAAGAATACAATGGATTCAAGATGAAACACTTTGGCCTATCCAGTGTCAAAAGCTTTTGTTTTTCCTTTAAATTAATGTCCATTTTCCGAGGCAGATGTTATTGACTGATATTTGTTACTGTTTCCATCATTCTTAAAGGTGATTTGGTCATTTTCTTGTTCCATAATGTATGATTTTAGACACTGTGCCACTCATATATACACTGATCAGGCATAACATTATGTGAAGTGAATAACACTGATTATCTCTTCATCACGGCACCTGGGTGGGTGGGAAATATCAGGCAGCAAGTTAACATTTTGTCTTCAAAGTTGATGTGTTAGAAGCAGGAAAAATGGGCAAGCGTAAGGATTTGAGTGAGTTTGATAAGGGCCAAATTGTGATGGCTAGACGTCTCCAACACTGCAGCTCTTGTGGGGTGTTCCCGGTCTGCAGTGGTCAGTATCTATCAAAAGTGGTCCAAGGAAGTAACAGTGGTGAACCGGCGACAGGGTCATGGGTGGCCAAGGGTTAGGGTCATGTGATGCTTTTGGGCAATGTTCAGCTAGGAAACCTTGTGTCCTGCCATCCATGTGGATGTTACTTTGACACGTACCAACTACCCAAGCATTGTTGTAGACCATGTACATCCTTTAATGGAAACGGTATTCCCTGGTGGCTGTGGTCTCTTTCAGTAGGATAATGCACCCTGCCACAAAGCAAAGGTGGTCCAGGAATGGTTTGAGGAGCACAACAACGAGTTTGAGGTGTTGACTTGGACAAACATGTCCGATCCATGGATGACCCACCTTGCAATTTACAGGACTTAATGAATCTGTTGCTAACATCTTGGTGCCAGATACCACATCACACCTTCAGGGGTCTAGTGGAGTCCATCCTTGACGGATCAGGGCTGTTTCGGCAGCAAAAGGGGGACCAACACAATATCAGGAATATATTATGTTATGCCTGATTGCTGTATTAGAGATCATATTTCTATCTGATATAGGCTGATATAATTAACTACATTATTTTTGTTTTTGTTTTTTTCCTCCGTTTGATTTATCTTTGCATAGAGGACAATATAAGTAAAGGCTCATTTTAACTCTTTTGCAGCATAACGTTAAATGTCTACACTAAAAACATTCTGACATAGATGTTTATAAGACTGAACATTTCTGTGGGTCACAAGTCTGTCACAGCTGTTACTCTCAATAACAAACATAATGAAACAAATAACTCTGTTTGTTACCAACTCTTTTGAACACAAATGCTCAATCAGACCCAGTCAAAAAAAAAAAAAACAACAACAACCCAGAAATCAACTGGCCACTTATGCATTTTCCCTTTCTGTTTTTTTCCCCCCTACTGGCCACTTCTGCGACCCGGCTGAAGTGGTGGATGAGCAGCTCTCCATGGTAACTGCACTCACCATTGCCATGACAACCCATTTTATGGGGCAAAAAAGACAACAAAAGAGAAGGAAATACAATGAAATTAATTGGAGAAGGAGTGGATGACAGAACACATGAAACGCTGCCACCTTTTTCCCTGCGTGAAAGCTTATGCGTGTCACTCTCTCCAAACCTGTCAGACACATTGAGGTTATTTTTGCATGCTAGATTAAATCATTCACCACAGCACACTTCCTGTGCTTCTGATACCCCTTTCAGATGATGTATTCGGCAAAAGAATAGTATTCTCCAAATATGAATATAACAGCTGTGTGGGAATACAGTTCCCGGGACATATTACTGTTTAGGTAGAAATCAACTAGTGCATAAAAAAGTATTCGCTTTTTATCTTTAACACTTTTGAAATTGTGACAGAGATCTTAATAGCTGTTTCTTTGATAAACATGTTCACATATTCAGATTAAATGTTTGTCTTTTGCCTTTTAGTTAGATTTAGATACTGTACACCGATTCAAAATGTTGTTCCAAAAATGCCCATAAGCTATTACAATTCTAAATCATCACTAGGTTTGTAAAAAAAAATAATAATAATAATCCCCATTGTCAAAGGATCTAAAAATGTGGTAACATTGAAATAACCTGGTTTTAGTCCAATCAAAAATATTATTCAATGACTGAATTACATCAGTTTACAAAAATCATTAAGGTAAAAAAGGTACTTTTGAACAATAACTTAAAAATGTGCTTCATGGCGTAATATGAAAAAAACTAATATTATTATATGATATTATATTAATTATATTATATAACTTAATATGTGACCCTGGACCACATAACCAGCCATAAGTCGCACAGGATTTGTGGCAATAGCCAACAATACATTGTATGGGTCCAAATTATCGACTTCTCTTTAATGCCAAAAATCATTAGGATATTAAGATCATGTTCCATGAAGATATTTTGTAAATTTCCTACCGTATACATGTATAAAAAATGTATTATTAGTAGTAATATGCATAGCTAAGGACTTCATTTCCAGAGCATTTTCGTTCACTGTTCCTTGCTGGTGGGAACGATCTCCCCACCTCCATCTGGAATGCAGAATCACTGACAACATTCAAAAGACAGTTGAAAACTCGTCTCTTCCGTGCACTTAACCTAATCTTAAATAAAAATACATAAATAAATAAATACATTTTCTTCTATTCCCTCCTTATTCTAGCTGATGCTACTCTAAGCAATGTCCAAAGCTTAGTATTTCAAGCACTTTTTGTGATTTTTCACCTCTTTATGACGGATCGCTTCCTGTATTCCTCAGTTGTAAGTAGCTTTGGATAAAAGCGTCAGCTAAATAAATAAATGTAAATGTAAGTGTTCATTTAGACAACTTTAAAGGCGATTTTCTCAATATTTCGATTGTTTTGCACCCTCAGATTCCAGATTTTCAAATAGTTGTATCTCGGCGAAATATTGTCCAATCCTAACAAACCATACACCAATGGAAATATTATATATTCAGCTTTCAGATGATAAATAAATTAAATTTTTAAAAAATGTACCCTTATGACCACTTTTTAAAGTAGTATGACATGGGAAGAGACATTGAGAATATTGAAGAAGAGAGTAACAGAGGAAGGGGGAAAGAGAGAGAGATGCATATAGAGACCGAAGGAGCTAAACAATAATTAATGGGGCTTATCTCTCACTGTCGCCATGGAGATGGATGTGTATTGCGCTCTGTTTAAAATTGTACAAGTGGAGCCAGCTCAAGCTCAGGTCTGCAATCAGACAGACGCACCGAGGCTTAGGCTCTCATTCTCAAATCAAATACACAAGAACGTCTTTTCCAAAACGTACAGTTCATACACTCAGTTTAATATTTAGATTTCATTTGTATTTCTGCAGAGATGCATAGACACACATGCCTACATAATACAAGATATGAACAGCTTTTTCGTTAGACATATAACATTGTACATGTTTATCCAAAAGTTACAGTGCTGTACCATATCATCTATTAGTATATTGTACGAGCTTCTTTTTAGCATGTTACGTCATCCCTGAAACAAACAAACAAACTCACGGTTACTGGCTAAAGGCAGATACTGTTGGACTGTATAACTAGACAGTGAATGCGCCTTCTTGCTAGATAGTGATAGTCTGCTACATACAGCAGTACTGATATTTACATGATGCACTTTTGGGTCTAAATAACATGTGTTGCACTTGAACTGTTGTTATGAAACATAAGGCAACTATGGCAGACAACAAATCGGCACAAAAATCTCACACAAAAAAGTTTTTTTTTGTCTGTGCGAACATGATTGACATCTCAACAACATGAGCCTTCCTTAACAACAAAGTATACCAATGTTTTTTAGTATTATTGTTATTATAATTAATATTATTAGTAGTATTACAAGACAGTAGGCACAACTTGGACAGGTTATAGCGTGTACTCGCAAAAGGTTACAGTGAACTAACATCGCAGAACATAACGTTTTTGGTCCCATCCCAACCAGCGATGTTTTGTATATTGATGATTTCAAATGTCATTTGTATTACAGGAAACAATGGTTGGAAAAACATGCAGCTGCCCCTGTGCTCTTTAATACATCTGCTTTCCTATTTATTTTCTTTGTAATCAAATGAGTTTGGAAAACTGCTCTTGAAGATCCTTGTCTGAGATCCTTGTTATTTGTACAGTGATTAATGGGTCATTCTTACAGCTGTGTTAGTTGGCCTGTGATTTCTGGAACGATACTGTACAGACACAAGCTGGTTTCTGCTTTTGTCCAAATAAAGACAAGCTGAGAATTTGTGTCCTGAGGGGAGAAATGTTTTAGAGATCCTGATGTACACTCCAGTTCAAAAGTTTGTTTGCTCGTTTTAATATTTTTATTCAGCAAATATTTATCAAAGGGTTCAAAAGTGACAGTTAAGACTTTTACAGTTACAAATGAGTTCTATTTCATAAAAATGCTGTTCTTTGGAACTTTCTGTTCATCAAAGAATCCTGAAAAAAGAATCAGTTTCCATAGCACTGATAATAACATTGATATAACAATAATAAATGATTCTTGAGCAGAAAATCAGCATATTAGAATGATTTCTGAAGGATCATGTGACACTGAAGACTGGATGATGCTGAAAATTCAGCTTTTCCATCACAGGAATACATTTCATTTTAAAATGCATTAAAATATAAATTAAATTGTGATAATATTCAACAATATTACTGTTCTTACTGTATTTTTGATCAAATAAATGATGCCTTGGTGAGCAAAAGACACTTCTTTTCAAACTTTTGAACGGTAGTGTATCTAGAACAGGAACAGTACACATTTCTAATGGTCTCATAAGTTTCGGTGTGATTTTCCACGTTTAGATAGATAATCTTGACTGTTTTTTTTTTTTTCTTATACAAGAATCTTGTATAAAAAAAAACAGAAACATTGCTGACTCAGTGAGAGAAAAATCAATTGTATTTCCTTAATGAAACAGGAAGTCAGGGCAGGACATGTTGAAGGGCTTGTCCTATTAAAAAGTCTCGTCATTTTGTAAACTTTCAGCATTAAACTAGCTTTTAAAACTACCTTTTTTTAATTTAATAGGGTCTTAAGCAACATTGATCATCGTTAATATTTTAAAGAGTTACTTCGGGTAAATTTTTTATGTGCCCTAAATATAAAAGTACATTAAAGATAGATTTTGGCCAAAAGTAGTTATGCTCTATCATGCTAATACATGCCTGGCAGCTTGAAAACGGACAGAAGTACATGGTGATTTGATATCCACATTTTACCCTTGACTGAGACAAATGATGCATGACTGATGAGAAGATGAATGATCGGTGAGCATCTCAGAAGAGTCCTATCAGGACAAACCCTCTCAAGTCAGGGTGGTGACTTCTGCTTGAGTGTAGTTTGCTGTGGATGTGAGAGGTTCTTTACAGCTCTCTGAAACAAAGACAGAGAGAGAAGAAACAGTTGAACCAAACGTTCCATACTTATACACACGGCAGGGTCAGAAATTAACCAGCAAAAAAGTTAACACAAGGGAAACATACTGCAGCTAAATTCACCTTTTAGTATTTAAACGCACATCAGAGATCTGCCTCTCTTATATGCGCAGTGCAAGAAATCATAGGATACAAGCGTTGTGTTGCCAGATCTAGCAAGAAAACACAGCGAACAAGAACAAAACCATAATAAATCTAAATAAGCCCAAATGTTTTATATTAAAAATAAAACTGCCCACTTTAATAATGGAATAAACTTCGCTTTATGAAGTAGCCTTACAAACAAATAAAAAACACAATGCCTCTGTAGACAGTGGTTTAGTTAAAATTGCAGAATATAAGTCGTTTGACGCTGTAAATTAGTTTTTTTCTAAAGCAAAATGAATTTCCTATTATCACTGTAAAGCCGCTTTGAAGCAATCTGTGTTGTAAAAAGCTCTATAAATAAAGGTACTTGATTTGACTTGTAATAATACTTTGGTCAAAATAGAGGAACAATAATTCATGTAGTTGTCACTCCAGAAACTTTACAGTGTGTATGTGGCCTTAGTGAATTAAAGGAATTAAATTTCAGAATGTATTAATAGATCTGTATATGACATAGTTGGACATAAATGTGTGCATTATATGGAAACAAAAATGCCCCTATAAAGGGTTGTGAAGGATTTTTTTTAATTAATCATAACTAACATTTCTTTTTCTTGCAGGATTAATATTTATATGCTTTAGAAAACTAAATGTCCACAACTATATATTATATATATAATATTACACCTCATGACCCTAGCAACAAGCTGAAGTATCATGGTATCCAAATGTACCTACTGTAGTAAAAGAGAATTATACATATGAAGAACCAATCATATTAGATCAATAATGAATCATGTAGCCTTTGTCATGCACTGTTATAAACAGTTGTACTCTCTTTGTCGTGGGGATTCTCTCTGAAATTGGTCTGAGATTCTCCTGGCCGTGATTACAGCATATTCAAAGGCATTGTCTGGGGTCTGGCTACTGCTGCTAAGCAGGTTAAAGATTTTATTCCCGAGTGATAGTGTTCATAATGGGCGAGACGTCGTCCAACTCGAAGCAGATGTCGAAGTAGAGATGCCTAGGAGAGTATAAATTAGTAGGTGTCGAAGAGGAGACGCCTAGGGTGTTGAAGTGGAGATGCCCCCATTGTTTAGCTTAAAGGGGTGGTTGATTACACTCAAAGAAAAAAAAAATGTATACAGTTTAACACCATTGCATTAGGTTTCTCATTCAAACAAAATTGCATTGTGTTAAACTGCCCAACTCAATAGTTTCATTTAGAAAGTTAGAAAGTCATTAAAAGTCATTTAGAATGTTTCAGTTAAAGGGTCACTTCAGTGATTTAGCATTAAGCTTTGTATCAGTAGAAAACCCCGTACTATATTTGAATTATGGTACTTTCCCCCCTCATATCCCCCTGAGACGAGAGAAATATGCATTTTATTTCTGGAAAAAATCCTCCGATTTTTTTTTTTGCGTCATCTGAGGATTTTTTGGCCAGAGGCTAAAACTACAGCCAGTAGAGGGAGCTGTTCCGCATGTTTTCAAACCGCCCACAGGGGAGAGATCTCACTCTTAGAATGTAAATGCGCTCGGCTTGGCCTCGGGCATTCATAACCGGAGCGGTGCAGAGCAAAGTGAGTGTTTCAACTTTTCAATGAATTCCTAGGAAAGTTTAGCTTTCCATATGCGATCAGAAAACGCGCCAGACTGGACACGCGCTGAGAATGACTGTCGCGCTTATCTCAGCTCTGCTCAGATCTTACTTCGCTCTCGTGCTGAATAAAAATCTGACTCCTGCTGCGTTTGTCCTTTGACTTTCGCACGGCTCACTCACACTTTATTGAAAATACACGTTCAGTTTTTAATTGTAGTGTTCATTCTCTAACTGAACGAAATTATTGTATTATTATGAAGATCAAAACGACGTTGGGGGCGGTGTAGGGAGTGGCCTCGGGCAGCGAAGCAAGTGCATTCTGGGAGTTGTTGTCTTTCATCCACATGAGACAAAAATACATTTTCTGTCTTTTCTCATTCTAGAAGGCACCAAATTTCCCAATTTCACATTTCTACATAAATGACAGTTTAAATACACATTAATCTTCCCAGCGCTGAAGTGCCCCTTTAAGTAGGCTGAAAATAACATTTGATGATTGTTCAATTTACTTAAGTAAATTAAGTTAATCCAACACAATTCTTTTTGACCACTTAACTTAATCCATTTGAGTTACATACATGATTTTAGTTGTTTTAAACCTAAATTATAGAAAACAGGGACAGGATTTCCCCTTCCCATCATGCTTTGCACAGGACTGGATACGGAGGGTAAATGTTGAAATAAAATGTTATTGTATGGGTGTTTTTTTTCATCAAGATACAAAAAAATTGAAGTCTTGTTAATGTTTAATGTCCTTTTAATTTAAAAGAGATTCTGGTATGTTAGTATTTTTGGAGGTTACCATGGTGGTGAAGTGTAGAGCATGTGCTTGGGGTGAGGACCTGCTTATAACAATTCAAGTTGTTTTAATAATAAAAAACAACTACTTTGAGCATGCCATGGATGACAAAACCACCTTCTGGCTAGCCAATAAGATTTTGTAAAAGGTTGTCTTGTTAGATAACATTTGTAAATGTTGTAAAAAATTGTATTTCACTAAATAAAAATAATCAATTAATATGGATTACTTGTTTTGGTTTTTGTTTCATATTAATGTTAGAAAAATTGAACTTGATCGTTTTGGACAAAATTAAGAATGTTAACCTGATTCAACTAAATGGCATTGAATTAACCTTATGTAAAAAAACTTAAGTTTAATGAAATAAACAATGTTGTCACTTTTCTCTTGAGTCTCTCCATCATTATCTGACTCCAGTTTGAACATGAAAGGCTGAACAGTTTCGGACATTTTCAGTGCGTGTCTGTGTGAGGTAATCGGAGCTGCTAACTCGAGCTACTGAAGCTCCGCCCTTTTCTTGAAAGGGGGCCAGGAACACCAGCTCATTTGTATTTAAAGAACTGCATGTTTTGCTCACCCTCAAAAAGTGACAATTTTAAAAAAAATCCAGATAATCACATTGTCTGATATTTAAAGAATTTATTTGCAAATTATGGTTGAAAATAAGCATTTGGTCACATACAAAAAAGCAAATTTCTGGCTCTCACAGACCTGTAACTTCTTCTTTAAGAGGCTCCTCTGTCCTTCACTCGTTACCTGTATTAATGGCACCTGTTTAAACTCGTTATCAGTATAAAAGACACCTGTCCACAACCTCAAACAGTCAGACTCCAAACTCCACTATGGCCAAGACCAAAGAGCTGTCAAAGGACACCAGAAACAAAATTGTAGACCTGCACCAGGTTAGAAAGACTGAATCTGCAATAGGTAAGCAGCTTGGTGTGAAGAAATCAACTGTGGAAGCAATTATTAGAAAATGGAAGACCACAGATAATCTCCCTCGATCGTGGGGTCAAAATGAACACAAGAACGGTGAGCAAAAATCCCAGAACCTCACGGGAGGACCTACTGAATGACCTGCAGAGAGCTGGGACCAAAGTAACAAAGGCTACCATCAGTAACACACTACGCCGCCAGGGACTCAAATCCTGCAGTGCCAGACGTGTCCCCCTGCTTAAGCCAGTACATGTCCGGGCCCATCTGAAGTTTCCTAGAGAGCATTTGGATGATCCAGAAGAGGATTGGGAGAATGTCATATGGTCAGATGAAACCAAAATAGAACGTTTTGGTAAAAACTCAACTTGTCGTGTTTGGACGAGAAAGAATGCTGAGTTGCATCCAAAGAACACCATACCTACTGTGAAGCATGGGGGTGGAAACATCATGCTTTGGGGCTGTTTCTGCAAAGGGACCAGGACGACTGATCTGTGTAAAGGAAAGAATGAATGGGGCCATGTATTGTGAGATTTTGAGTAAAAACCTCCTTCCATCAGCAAGTGCATTTAAGATGAAATGTGGCTGGGTCTTTCAGCATGACAATGATCCCAAACACACCGCCCGGGCAACGAAGGAGTGGCTTCGTAAGAAGCATTTCAAGGTCCTGGAGTGGCCTAGCCAGTCTCCAGATCTCAACCCCATAGAAAATCTTTGAAGGGAGTTGAAAATCTGTGTTGCCCAGCGACAGCCCCAAAACATCACTGCTCTAGAGGAGATCTGCATGGAGGAATGGGCCAAACTTCCAGCAACAGTGTGTAAAAACCTTGTGGAGACTTACTGAAAACATTTGACCTCTGTCATTGCCAACAAAGGGTATATAACAAAGTATTGAGATGAACTTTTGTTATTGACCAAATACTTATTTTCCACCATAATTTGCAAATAAATTCTTTAAAAATCAGACAATGTGATTTTCTGGATTTTTTTTCTCATTCTGTCTCTTATAGTTGAAGTGTCCCTATGATGAAAATTACAGGCTTCTCTCATCTTTTTTAGTGGGAGAACCTGCACAATAGGTGGCTGACTAAATACTTTTTTGCCCCACTGTATAATATGTTCAAATAGAGAAAGATGAGAGACTCTGGGGAAGCCGTGGGGTTTGTCCATGTTGCTAATGGAAACCTATTAGCAGCAATTAAGTTGAGCTGCCTTTCGGGACCAGAAGCAGATCCATAACTCACATCAGGACTGCTGTAGATGATGCCTTTCACTGGTGGATGACAGGCTTTCCACATAATTACACACAAATCAAGAAAGAAGTCAGCCTGAAAAAGACTGCTGTATGAGGGAGGACATTAGCCAGGGGGACTCTGTCTTTCCTGCAAATAAACATGTTTTTGTGTGTGTGTGTGTGTGTGTGTGTGTGTGTGTGTGTGTGTGCGTGCGTGCGTGCGTGTGTGTGTGTGTTTCAGAAAAAAATATCTAAATATACTTAAAACAAGATAAATGTATTTAGCAAAATTTGAGAAGACTTGTTTTCAGTTTTCATATGTTTCCCAGAACAAATAAACAAACAAACAAACAAACAAACAAAAGAAATGCCATGAGTCTCTGGCCTACGGATCATTCATACATATTTATTTTTAACATCACCAATGACATTTCCAAGGATGGAGCATCTTTGCTATGTCTAGTGAGGGAATTGTTGCCTGTAATCACTGTTCGTTTCTGACAGGACCACAGCTGCTGTCGCTCTGCCCCTCATTGATTCCCAGAGTGCATCTCTCTCCACATCAGCAAGGAAAATTGCATGCTTTTCACGCAAACAAGAAATCAACCATCACAGAATGTCTGAAGGGCTTAGACAACCTCTGTTTGAATATTCCAAGAATGGAAGGGAAAGAAATCAAAACAAACATGCATGCTAACTGGTGTAATTAATATTCATATTTCCTTTTATTGCCTCTTGAAATTAAAATTAATGTTCATGCTACATCAGCTAGTCATAGATGAGATCGCATGACTTTATCTAATTATGCATTTATTAATTTATGGAAATATTCATTCATTTACTCATTAGTGAACCCAAATGTACAATCAGGCTCAAAATGCAGTAATGGGGGCATCATAGAAAAACTAGATGAAAACTGTAGCAGTTCCCAGTAGCAAGAAAGGCTGCAATCCAAAGTTTTCTCTGTGTTATGTTCTGTTATGGATTTCAGATTATTTTTCCCACTTATTATTTGTCTTGCTTCAGCAACAGATGCTAAAAAGCTCCTGTTTTACATCAGCAGACAGGGGCTTCTAGGATGTAAAAGGTGAGATGTTTGCTCAAGCAGCTCGTGATCAAGCGATTATCTCCAGAAATAGACTGCCGGCAACCTGTCAGAGCTTTGGGGAATTTGGGGGCTGAGGCGCAAGTCAGTCAGGCTGACACGAAGTCTGACTTGACAGCAGTCAGTAATGAAGGATGTCGGGTTTGTCAAATGGTTTGTCTATCATGATGCTCTCCTTGTTTTGTGTAATGTTATCATCCTATTTCTCTCAGTTTTGAAATGTCAGTTACAGAATAGTTGCACTTATTTTATGGAGCTCTAGAAAACTTTATTCCGATTAGTCATTGCAATTCGCGGTCAAATAATTTTTTTATAATGACCTTCCAAACTGCACAACTGAACTGCTAATTTCATGTCCTTCATTGTACTCTGCAGGATAATTTTGACTCAAGTTAATATGTCAAATCTATTTATTTATTCATTTGGTAAGAACTCGGATAATAAGCAGGATAATGTACAATCAGCTGGTCATTTTTTGTAAGATAAATCCAGATAAAAGACAAGACCTAATCACCCTGATCATTTTGCAATATATATATACCATATTGCCAAAAGTATTGGGACACCCCTCCAAATCATTGAATTCAGGTGTTCCCGTCACTTCCATGGCCACAGGTGCATAAAATCAAGCACCTAGGCATGCAGACTGCTTCTACAAACATTTGTAAAAGAATGGGTCACTCTCAGGATCTCAGTGAATTCAAGTGTGGTACCGTGAAAGGTTGCCACCTGTGCAATAAGTCAATTCGTGAAATTTCCTCAATACTAAATATTCCACGGTCAACTGTTAGTGGTATTATAACAAAGTGGAAGCAATTGGGAACAACAGCAACTAAGCCACAAAGTGGTTGGCCATGTAAAATCACAGAGCGGGGTCAGGGCATGCTGAGGCGCACAGTGCACAGAAGTCGACAACTTTCTGCAGAGTTAATAGCTACAGACCTCCAAACTTTGTGTGGCCTTCAGATTAGCTCAAGAACAGTGCGTAGAGAGCTTCATAGAATGGGTTTCCACGGCCGAGCAGCTGCAGCCAAACCTTACATCACAAGTGCAATGCAAAGCATCGGATGCAGCGGTGTAAAGCACGCCGCCACTTAACTCTAGAGCAGTGGAGACATGTTATCTGGATTCACGCTTCTCCGTCTGGCAATCTGATGGACGAGTCTGGGTTTGGCAGTTGCCAGGAGAACGGTACATGCCTTATTGCATTGTGCCAAGTGTAAAGTTTGGTGGAGAGGGGATTATAGTGTGGGGTTGTTTTTCAGGGGTTGGGCTTGGCCCCTTTGTTCCAGTGAAAGGAACTCTTAATGCTTCAGCATACCAAGACATTTTGGACACTTTCATGCTCCCAACTTTGTGGGAAAAGTTTGGGGACGGCCCCTTCCTGTTCCAACATGACTGAGCACCAGTGCACAAAGCAAGGCCCATAAAGACATGGAGTCTTGACCTCAACCCGATAGAACACCTTTGGGATGAATTAGAGCAGAGACTGCGAGCCAGGCCTTCTTGTCCAACATGAGTGCCTGACCTCACAAATGCGCTTCTAGAAGAATGGTCAAAAATTCCCATAAACACACTCCTAAACCTTGTGGAAAGCCTTCCCAGAAGAGTTTATCTTTATCTTGAGTTTATCTTGAGAGGGTGGGTCAACTCCAAAAGTTAATGTGCATGTAAAGGCAGGCGTCCCAAAACTTTTGGCAATATTGTATATATAAGTGATTTCCAGCATCACAAGCGACAGTGACCGTTGGGGACCGGATGGGGCCAAAATGACGCAACAAAGTTGAGATCTGTTCAACTTTATGGAAATGAGGAGTGACTTTTGGAAGCAACAACCATGGAGCACACATGTGCGGCTGTACAGTTACAGTTCATTCTTATAAGTCTAAATTTATATATCACTTATGACTGCATTTCCTCAAGATATAGCCAGACGCGCCGTCTATCAATAACATTAGAGTGACAGCACTAGGAACACCCACAAGCGTCTTTACAGTACAGAGACTACCCAGCAAGCAATAGTCGTCATAGACCCGATATAGTCTGGCTATGAATAACCTACTTATAGCCAAAATAATCTTGCATTTGGCCAAAAAAAACTTGCAAGATGTATGCTATTCCATCATGTAAGCAAAGTCAACAGTGATTACAAGGTGTTTGGTTTCATTTCTTTGTCTAGCCTGTGCGATGATGCTACTTGATGACTAGTCTATTTTTGGGCTATGCTCAGACATCTATTACATTTTCACTGACAGCCCAAATTTTGCCTTGTTTTAGCCTAGACGTCAGGGCTGTGTTTGGACGGCTATTAGACGTCTTTTAAAGGTCCCATGGCTTGGCATTTTTCTATTATTTTATAATGTTTCCTGAGGTGTACTTATATTGTTAGTATGATTTTACATCATAAAATGTCATAATTTAGAAATAAAAGGCATTTTTTCTATACTGCTGTTTGCCCTGTGGCTGAATGCCTTGCTTCAAGAGGCGTGTCTGCTGTGAGACTTCAGTAAAAACGCCCACTGTTGTGATTGGCTGACATCTTTGCATTCGAAATGAGCGGAGGGGGCGTGGTTTAACGAGGTCTACGAGGCACGAGCAGGCACGAGCTGCTGCCAGAGAGATGGATGGACCGGAGTTCACTTCACATCAGTTCTGTCAGTCTCAGTTCAGTGAACGGTTGTAGTTACAGCATATACTTCAGGTTATTAGTCTATTTCTAGTCGGAGGGGCTGTCACTCATGTCAGAAAGTTAGTAACTTTAGTAAATTATGGATCAGCGCTGACTGGAGACGCGAACCGTTTAGAACGATTCAGTCCGATTTGGTGAACTGATTCGGTTCACTAAAAAGAACCGGTTCAAAAGAAAGATCGTTCGCGAACCGGACATCACTAATGTACCAGAGACTGAGCTCAGCGATTGCTAACAAAGTTATTTATAGTAACTACTGAGTTATGAGAGCGCTGTCAGTCAGCGCGAGTTTATTGTGTTTGTATCTGAGAGTTTCTGAATAAACACGAGTCCCAGTCACACCGAGTCCGTCTTCATCATTATTACCATCTTTGTAACACATGCAAAGTACCATTACAGCTGTCGAGATGAACGAGTTACGAGTAAGTGTTGATAATAGCATTATTTTTTAGATATTTTCCTATCATATGAAAACCGTGACTGCCAGCGTTCACTCGCATTGAGTACACAGCGCAAACAAAGACACAACAGCGCAGTAATCGAATGTAATCCAGTTTATTGTGGGGATAGCTGCCTAGCCCGGATATGCTCACGCTTACCCCCCTTCTGCTTAATCTCGCTCCGCGTGTGGTGCCTCCGCTGTGGGCCAGATGCAGTACTGGGGGTCGGGGATGTTGAAGGCCAGGCCAGTGCAGCCCGAGCTTCGGCGTGTGTGAGGTTTATCTCTAAGGATGTAACTCTGCTAATGTTGAGCAGAAACGACTGTATGCACATTTTAGAACAGATAGACGCAACGAGGACGTACAAAAACACTGACTCACAAGATAGAAAACACCGTTCTGTCGGGAGAGAGAAGCCGCAGTGTGTGCACGAATAATAAATAATTAGCTACACATAAGAAATCACTGATCACAGATCAGAAGGAACTGAAAAAAGACTTAGGTTTTCATTTGTACATCCAAACACTGAGAAACTGCCAGCGTTCACTCGTTCACAACCCATGATCTCTCGAGCGCTTGCATGGGCGTGCCAGATTCTCTGGCCGGAGGAAAGGGAGGTAACCGCTCCTGCTTGGACGTCAAACCAGGAGACTTCAGGATTGGCTAGTCTGGCCTGTCATTTTCTCAAAGGCAGAGAAAGACAGCCAGAACTCGGGTTTACACCGATCAACATTTCTATCCACTTGGGGACAATATTCAGGCTAGGGGAACTCATATTAATGTTGAAAAACCACATAAAATTAAAATTTCATGCCATGGGACCTTTAAATACAAAATTGCTATACAAAATATATATACACACAGTATAGTGTTTCCCATTAATTACCTGTGCCGTCACATTTGTCTCGCCACAGTTCCAAACAAAACCAAAAGATTTTTACACCATAATAACATAAAATATCTCTAATGTTGTGTTTTATGCCATTGATTTGGCAAAGCACCTGTCAATTGAACCAAAATCGAAATAGCAATATGCGTGTTTCAGAATGAAGCATGGCATGTGAATAGCTAATGAGCCAGTGATTCCGGCGTCTCAGAGCCTCTCAGCTCACAGTAAAAGCAGCGAACTCTATCTCTGCTTGTTTAATGTGCATTTGGGATTTTACAAGTGTAAATTAAAATAAATAAAATATGAATTTTACAATAACATTTATTTTACAGTGCCGTTGTATTAAAAGAGTTCTATATTACTGTCTTAGGGATAATAATAATAATAGTAGTAATAACATAGACTAATATTATTATTAGTCCACTTTAAAAGATGCCAAAATGTAAAGACTTTTTATTCTTTTCAGTTTGGACACTGAAAATGGGTTGAGGCTCATATTTATCAGTACCATTTCTCCTAAAGGATAGGACTAACTCCATAGCCACCAGTTCCCCTTTACCTGTGTGGATGGCAGGTTCAGCTCCGCAAGAAAAGTCTCCAGAATTCAGCAGGAAGCAAGTTGCCTCTTTCATGGTCTTGTCTCTGTTGCGTGAACATCGGAGGGTCCACCTCTCGCTCGGAGAGAGCGGTTGGGTCCGACTGCAGCCCTCCTCTTCTGAAAGAGTAATGTTGGCATCGCCATTCTGCTTTGAATCTGACAACAGGACAAAAAAGACAAAAACATGCATGGCATGACAATGCTGGCCATCAAAAGAGAACAGATTTCAATATTTGCGGTGAATATAATGTTAATTATGAGAATGAGCATAAACCGCACAAAATGTTATCCGATTTATGCTGACATCAAGAAAAAAAGTTTGCCATTGGAGTAAGAAAATTAATTTAAGATATTATTTATCTTATGTCTTAAGTATGTTTAAGTATCTTAAGTATTAAGTATCTTGTTTTTAAGGATGATTTAATCATTTCAATATGATCCATGCAATATATTTCATGTAATTACTGTAATATTTCGTGTATAATGCTCTGTTCTGAAAATCGAGTCTATTGTGATGATTTTGTGTTACTATTTAGTATTTTTGAAAGAAAACTAAATCAAAAGGGCTTTATATGCCAGGAGTCTTTAGCCTCATTGTACCATACAGTTTCATTCATCCTCTCAGACATCACAATTGTCATGAAAATCCTGATGTTCTACCTGAGCGGTTTCTTCCGATGTTCTCCTCAGCTGCAAGGGGGCATGTGTCGCTCTGTGTGCTGTTCCTTGGCGAGTTGCTTTCAGACTTCCCAAAGGAGGCAGAGTCCATTACCATATCTGGGTTTGGATTGTGCTTTTTTTTCTTCTTGGGCAACTTCTGCTTGGCCATAGCCAACGAGTAGTACATCCCAAAATTGTTAACGATAACGGGCACCGGCATGGCGATGGTAAGCACGCCCGCTAATGCGCATAACGCACCGACCATCATGCCCAACCACGTCTTAGGGTACATGTCCCCATATCCTAGTGTCGTCATGGTGACCACCGCCCACCAGAAGCTAATGGGAATGTTCTTGAAATGAGTGTGTTTGCTGCCACTAGGGTCTTGGGGATCTGCGCCGATACGTTCGGCGTAGTAGATCATGGTGGCGAAGATGAGCACCCCGAGCGCAAGAAAGATGATGAGCAGGCAAAACTCATTGACACTCGCCCGCAAGGTGTGGCCGAGAACCCTGAGACCCACAAAGTGCCGCGTGAGCTTAAAGATCCGTAGGATGCGCACGAAACGGACCACGCGCAGAAAGCCCAGGACATCCTTGGCAGCTTTAGATGTGAGACCACTCAAACTCATCTCCAGATAGAAGGGCAGGATGGCTATAAAGTCAATGATGTTTAGCATGTTCTTGATGAAGAGAAGCTTGTTCGGGCAACACATGATGCGGACCAGGAACTCAAAGGTAAACCAAACCACGCAGATTCCCTCCACCAGCATGAGCACTGGTTTGGTCTCCATCTTCAGTATGAAAGTGGTGGTGTTTCCAACTGGATCTAATTCAGTGCGATTAAAAAGCTCATTAAAGGCCTCATGGGTCTCCAGGCAGAAGTTAGTGATGGACACCAGGATGAAAAAGAGGGAGACAAAGGCAATTATCTGAAACAGACAAATGTAGACGTAAGCAGACTAGACTAGAAATAAAACACAACACAATAAACAAGTTTTGAAATACCTTTGATTGGACCTTTGAACTTTTTTTAAGGAATAGCTAGCATTAGCAAACATGCATGTGCTAGGCTATAAAATACTATCACGGCTCTGGCATTTGCAGTTATGGCTTTTCAAATATAGCAACATGCAGCATATAGTCTTAGCTTTTATTGGCCCATCCCCGACCTAATCATAGGCTCTCTTCAGCATAATAGTAATCCCCAAAACTCAAACATAACAGAAACACTTTTAAATCCCAACATAACAGAACATTAAACACTAACAGATCTCCCCCTATATTAACCTTGTGATTTTATCATTTAAAAAAGTTAATTTCAACATTTTCTCTCCTTACACAGTCAAAACAAGCTGATTATACTGTTTAATAGTTCACATAACGTGTGCAATGAACTTTCAGTCATATTTGAGTGAAAAGAACACATATTTAAATGAGTTGCTCAATACATTGCAAAGCTTCATGCTATTACAAGGACTGCAAACACTTTTTGCTGCACTTGCCCGAAACTCTCTCACACCATCCCCAGGCCACCACCCATACTTATTTGTTGAGCCATATTAATCTGCTTCCTTATTAACATACAGTATTATCTCAAAATGTACAACCAATGGAGGCCATTTCTTTTTCCTTCATTAGCAAGAAAATTAAATTAGCCCAAATTAAGCTCAAAATTATCTCTGACAATTAATTCATCAGATGAAATTATATGAAATCAACAGCAGCAAGATGATTCTATGTGGACTGAGTGGCAACTGCCCTTTTTTGAAGAAACTGAAAGAGAAATAATATATGTGAAGAAAGGATGGAGCAGCAAAGCAGGGGGGGGGGGGCGTGTTTGGGGTTGGGTAACCATGACAACCACGTCACACCAGCACTGCACAGTTGGAGACTTGTTGTCATGCTGAGGGTGATACAAGCCCATGGGCAACACAAGAGCAATGTAATCAATTTTATTTATGTTTACATATCCTCACAGGAGCAATAAACAAATGAAGACACTTTTAACCATTTGAACAATTCATTGATCTATTACAACAGGCTTGCCAGTTCAATATTTGGTGGGCTTAATAAACCATGACAGAGCTTTAAGAGTCTTCAGTCTTTTTCAAGTCAAATAAGAATGCATATTGTTAGTTATATGCATTTTAAGTCTAGCCTATACTAACATTGGTGACAAGTTCCTGGGTCAACATTCCAATCAACCAATCAGATTTGAGGGACAAGTTTACAGTTTATGTCAAGTTTAAGCTTACAACCAAGGGTTAGGTGTTTCTACATTAGTGTTATTAGTGCTGTTCCATCCTTTCTTCACATATATAATTTCTCTTTCAGATATACATCACTATATGGTGGAAAATATCTATTGCTACTTTCATTTTATCGTGACTTTAACACAGGGGTGTCCAAACTCGGTCCTGGAGAGCCACTGTCCTGCAGAGTTTAGCTCCAATTTGCCACACCTGCCTGGAAGTTTCTAGTATGCCTTGTAAGACCTTGATTAGCTGGTTCAGGTGTGTTTAATTGGGGTTGGAGCTAAACTTTGCAGGACAGTGGCCCTCCAGGATCAGGATTGGACACCCCTGCTTTAACACCATATCCATTTTTTTAACATATATTTATATTTATTTCAATGAAACATTTGGCTGATCTTTAGTTTCTTAACTTAATCTTCCCAAAAGCATTGTACGCCCAAGTTGATCGTAGAAACCATTGGTGGCTATTGTTACAATGCTTTTGGGAAACGCAGCCCAGAGCCGTGCCCTGTAACATACCAGCCTCGACGACCAAGTAAACAATAACATGGAGATGGAACTGCATGGTTTGCTGACTTTGTGGTCCTTTTTTAGCAGTCGTTGTGCAGTTAAACGCTGTATTTTATAAAAATGCAGCTGTCTACATGCGCAAGAGGCAACTGTTTACACTTGCATGCGCATGCCCAGTGTGCATGAATGGTCATGTGACATGCGTTTTTCGGTCATGTAATGTGGACAGAGATCGTTTCTGAAACGCAGTGGAAACGGCAGTATAAACGAGGATCGTTTTCATTTTAAAACGCTGTTTTACTAGTGTAAACAGGGTCTAAACCTAACCAATATTGTTAACAACAGGAAACGCAATTGGCTGAAGCAACAATTCTATTTTGGCTCGCTTCTACAAATCTTTGAGCTCTTTCATTGTTCCTCTTTTTTCACAGGACTCATACCTGGACGCTCAGTATTACTGTTTCACTGTACTAGGTGAGCTACCGAGCAAGTTTACTATGTTATAAAAGCCTTGTGCAGCTGGTTCTGTGATGCAAACATCAAAATGTATAAATCATGCACTATGGTGAAAGTGTTTTGAGGTCATAACATAGTGTGCAAGGAGCCGTGTGAAAATAAGTCTTTATAAATCGATAATCTGCGTCTGTAATCATAATTTGTGTGAAAAGGATTTGCTGTGTTGCTGCCGCTAATGGTCATTTTAGCTGGAAACTGCAGTGAATTGTATGTATAGGAACGTTTTTGATGTTTTCAAAAATGTAGGTACAGTGGAGACACATTTTTCCAATAAGTCTGCTTACACACTGCAAATATAGAGAACGAACAATAATTCAATATATATCGTGATTTTACACTGCAGGGCTCCAGACTCACTTTTTTCACTAGGAGCACAGTGGCCCCCAACTGAAACTTTTAGGGGCACAACCAGAAAATTTAGGGGCGCACACCGTAAATCAACATGCTAACCATATCTACTAATTTCCACTGTATTACTAATAAATACTTTGATAATACAGGGCTCCAGACGTAACATCTGAGAGCAGTGGCACCAGCGCTACTAAGTTCTACAGATGGTGGCGCCAGCACCTGATTTGGTGGCACAGGAGGAAAATGTATCATAAGGTTAATTTAATCAAAAAATTACTATTGTTTTGCATTGTTTTGTTAATAAGTGCAGTTACTCATAATTGTACATGTTTGTTTATTGGAAATTTAACAGTGAAGCGCTGAGCTTAAATTGTTATGCAGAAAAAGGGAACTTTTATTAACAACAGTAATGTGCGTAAGGAAAATTGTAACATTCCACTCTTATTAAATGTACTTTTGTTCTTCTATAGTATAATACTGAACTAAAAGGAACACTCTTTACTTGTTTTCTGTTTTATCCAGTCACAATTTGAAGAAAAGTTTTAGTTTTTCATGAGACTTTGTGACTTCCTACTTTTTTCCATATATTAAGGAGTGGAAATGTCTAATAAGTCAAATAAGTGCTCCTATGCCACCACCTACTGGTTATAGTTGGGAATGTTTTTTGTTTTTTTTGCCCATAAAGTGGCCAGCTAGCACCTTAAAACTTTTAGTTTTACAAATCATCACACTAAAAATAATATTAAAATTTGATAATATTTAGAGCTTTGAAGTGCTGGAAAAAGTGTGAAACAAAGTGCTTGAATGTGCAAAGTCACTCTCAAAAGGTTGTACTGAGATGAATAATGTAAAAAAAAAAAAAAGAAACGAAAAAAAATGCAACTATTTCTTCCACTATACCATGGGGTGTTAATACATTAAATCCATGGTGAATGTTTATGAATTGTGGACTGAAACCCCTGAATGTTTCAAAATGTTAGAATTCTCTCATTCACAGCTATAATATTTAACCCAACTATGACGACTTCCGCTCTGAGAAACCCGGAAATGTGAAAAGGGTCTATTATTGCTCCGAGCAAAAGAGTAGCGTGGTTCCATTCCGCTTTCGTTTCGTTTGTCGTCCTATGTTTCTCATATGTAATAGAAATGGCAGCTCTTATCAGTTGGGCACCGCGGTGGTCGCACCAGTGCGACCTCCAACCAAATTCAGTGGCACCAGCAGGAAAAAAGGTTGCAGTCTGGAGCCCTGCACTGTGCTAAAATTGTATTAACATGAAGGCCAGATGGCTGTTAGCTTACTATTCATCATAAAAATAAACAATTGTTATGTGAAAGCTCAGTTCATTTAGATGTAGAAATCTGCAGTGAATTGTATGAAGGCCTATAGGAACGATTTTGATGTTTTTCAAAAATGTAGGTACAGTAGAGACACGTAAGTCTGCTTACACAATGCAAATATATAGAGAAACCAAAGATGAAGTATGACCTTAAAACATAGCAAAGGGAACTGTGGAGTGTTCCAACACCCTTTCATTTCACTCTTGATTACAGTGCTTTATTCAGTACTTTAATCAGCTTTAATCAATAGCAAAGTAGTCACAAAAAGAGAAGGGCCCTCAGATTCAAACCAGCAACAATTTCAATCCTATTCAGGACCACATGAATCTTTTTTTTTTTTTTTTTTCTTTCAGCAGCTGAAATGCAAATGTGGTAATTAAACGAGAACACATATGTGGGCAGAGCGCGTCAGGGCACCTTCTTCTGCGATCTTTCTAGAAATAATAACAAGTCTAAACCAAAAACCTTTTAACTTTTAACATCAGCATTTAGGATTGACTGATGTTGACCATAAAATGGATTCTGTTAATATTGAAGCTTAAATTGATTATACAATCAGTAATAACAACAGTTGTACAATATTTCAATAGAGACATTGTAATAGAGAAAAGATGTTCTCCATCTTCTTTAGGAAATACTTTACTTCAGTAAAGTAAAAATGATAGCACGTTTCTAGTTTCACTTAAACTAGCACATTAACTCGTACTAGCTCTTCATGCCCATCATTTTGTGCTTCACATAAAAGTAGACACCATATTTTCACTATACTCAATATATTTGTGTTCTAATGAGGAAATGGGGAAATAATTGAGTCGAGCTGCTCTCGCACCCCACAGAGTGCTATTGTTACAACATTAACAAAACCTTTCAGAGTGCTGAATACAAACAGTTTAAGTGGAGTTGTAAATTGCTGGACAGATGGGTCATTATGCACGTTTATTCAGCACTATATCATATGACGGAACACACATTATAAAGTCATCCTATTGCAACAGTTCATTGAGAATAATTCATTAAACTAAAGCTAATATCATGTATCCAGTGCTACTGTTTTGTATGCTGACAGCATTTTTCCGATACGAAAAATGTATATAAATACATGAAAATATAAGAGTATGATAATATGAGCTGAGATCTTTCAGCAGTAACAATATTAAGTGCAGACAGGTTCTGTATTGGTTGCTACACTCTGCTAAAATGTATTAACATGAAGGCCAGATGGCTGTTAGCTTACTATTCATCATAAAAATAAACAATTGTTATGTGAGATCTACTCAGCTCATTTAGATGTAGAAATCACTATTTTTAGTGATTCATTGAAATCAATCTGGCAGCATTAACACTTGATCTTTTTACTATAACTGCTACGGAAAAGACGAAAAATGTTGAATATGTGATAGTTGCAAATGTACTTGCTTTGTAATGATGCACCCTTTCACAAGTTTATCTATGACAAGAAAATATATACCGTTTGAGTTCAGAAAGAGGTTTTAAATGTTCTTTTATTTTAAATGTATGCTCTTTTGCTCACAAAAGCTGAAATTATTTGATAAAAATACAGTAAAAAAGTAATATTGTGAATAAATATTTTATGTTTTTATATTTTTTCAAATGTTTGAAATTCCTGTGATGGCAAAGCTGTCTTCAGGGTCACACGATCCTTCAGAAAACATTCTAATATGCTGATTTGGTGCTCAAGAAACATTTCATATTATAATAAATGTTGAAAACATTTCTGCTTAATATTTTTGTAGAAACCGTGATACCTTTTTAGAGATTGTTTGATTTATAAAAAAAGTACAAATAAACTGTAACAATATAAATGTCTTTATTGTCATTTGATCGATTGAATGCCTCCTTGCTTAAAATCTTACTGACCCCAAACTATTGAACGTTATATGTGTGAGTGTGTGTGTGAGAGAGAGAGAGAGAGAGAGAGAGAGAGAGAGTTGTTTCCCGTACCAGCTGTTCACTACAGCAGCCTCCAGCTCATTTTGCATTTAGTCACACCTTACAAAGACATTTACCCATAGTGCAGCTGTCACATTCCAGTCCACCTGTATGAGCAAACCATATTGCTTCACAATTAAGTTTCCATGGAAAATAATTCAAGCCTACCATAACTGTTAAACAAGAAAAAACAACGTCAGAATAAAGCAGGAAGACTCAAAATATAGAATAAAGGATAAATATAAACTCAAGTAAAATAAATATAAACGCATTCAAGTCCCCAGGGGAGTCTGCTATAGTCCCTTAACCACACAGAGAATAGTTGTAGCTTTATCTAGGGCTGGATAAACAAATGTGTTACCTATCCATCACTTCATTAACATCTTGCAAAAATATAGCACCCTGTAACTCGAACAGTAGGGCATGGCGCTAGCAACATCAAGGTCAAGGGTTTGATTCTCAAATAATACATTAATGAATACAATGTCTTGAATGCAATGTATGTTTCTTTGGATAAAAGTATCTGCCAAATGGAGTAAACTGTAAATGTAATTGTGTTGTTAGGTGAACAAGGCCATAAATGTACTATATTATCTGCTAGGGATTAATGTTTTGTGAGGGCTAAAACAACACTATTAAAGGAATAATCAACCAAAATTAAAATGTATTTTTTAAATGAAAAACATTTTTAATATATTCTTCCCCTCTGCCATAGGAGGACTCATATATCATTAATACTTCCAAATATTCAAACTCGCCATATCATGATAGGTCACATGACAATCATGAGAACAATCATGTTTGACATTTCCAAACCGATGTTGAGTGCAAGAAATGTTTTTCAATAAATAATGACTAACACTATCCCCCGGTTTCACAGACAAGGCTTAAGTCTAGTCTTAGACTAAAATGCATTGTTTTAACTGAAAGCAACTTGTACTGACATATCTTAAAATATGTCAGTGCCATTGTTTTGTCTTAAGATGAACACCAGTAATGTTTTTTTTCTAAGGCCTATTTTAAAAATCTACTTAAATGTTCTAATTGAACTAAGGTATAATCCTGTCTTAATCTAAGGCCTGTCTGTGAAACTAAGAATAATAAGCAAAGCTTCAGTATGAACCAAATATGAACAAAAGTGAACCATTTGACTGCCAAAAAGGTATTCCCCTCCATGCTTTATATTGTTCCTAAGCTGCAGACTGTAGGGAACTAAAGCAATTACATACACCAGGGATGAATTAAGTCACTATTATTTTGTCTGTCATATAACAGTCGAGTGCCAGAAGCCCATAAGCTGTTGTGCCAAGCATTTCTCCAGAGAGACTGTGTTTTCCCTGCATGAACAACAGTGTTTGTGATTTTGATACATTTCTCTGCATTTGGCTTTTGTGTGTGAACGCTCATTTCTGAGAGTAAGAACTGCACACTGTCACTGCACTAACACGTCAGGGCAAAATGCACTTGGGTCAGGGTCAGATAAAGCGCCCAGGAAACCCAGGAATGAAAAGTGGTGAATAATTTAAATCGCGAATCAAGTTTTTCTGCACTTGGCCTCCTTGACCTTGTGCTTGTATCGATGAAATCCAAGAGCTCTCTGACCTCTCCATAGACAGCTATTTCATGAACACTTTCAAGGCTCAGAAAGGTAGTGTTAAAATAGTCCATGTCCCTTTAACCTTAATTTTATGAAGCGACGAGAATACTTTTTGTGCACAGAAACAAACAAAAATAACAACTTTATTCAACAATTTCTCCTACGCAGTTTACATTGTAAAAACAGTGCAGCTCGTCGTGGTGCCCATGTGAACAGCATAGGCTGCTGTAAAACTTGAAAGCGATTCACTGTTTACATGTAAACTGCTTAGGAGACTGACACAAGATAGAACAAAATTGTTGAATAAATTCGTTATTTTTGTTCGTTTTTGTGTACAAAAAGTATTCTCGTCGCTTCATAAAATTAAGGTTAAACCACTGGAGTCACATGGACTATTTTAACAATGTTTTTACTACCTTTCTGGGCCTTGAACGTGTTAATTAAATAGCAGTCTATGGAGAGGTCAGAGAGCTCTCAGATTTCATCAAAAATATCTTCATTTGTGTTCCGAAGGTGAACGAAGGGTTTGGAACGACATGAGGGTGAGTAATGACAGAATTTTCATTTTTGGTTGAACTAGCCCTTTAATGTTACATATTAAATTACAATATAAACTGTTCAAAAGCTCACCTATGCTTAATATTTTTGGGGAAACGGTGATACATTTTTTCAGGATTTTTTGATGAATAGAAGGTTCAGAAAAGAAGATTTTTCAATGAAAAAGTCATTTTACTGTCACTATTTATAATTTTAATGTGTAATCATTTTAAAATGATTATTTCTTTTAAAAAAGTCTTTCTGACTCCAATCTTTTGAACAGTAGTGCTGCATGTTCCTGGTCTTTTATTGTGAATGATTCATGATTGCACACTGCTTCAAAGAACAAATACGGTTTGCATTAGTAAACTTTCATCAAAAATCTTGCTCTGCTAATACAATGACTTTCCTTTTTCCACTAATGTCACCAAGCCCTCTTTATCTCCAAACACTTCTCAAATAGAGCTGCTTTTCACAATCTAATCAATACCAATCCCGATCGATAATAGTTTTTTTTCTCATTATTGTTTCACTGTGGAAATACAATGCATTAAGGAAATAAAATTAGTTGAAAACCTTAAAGGGATAGTTCACCCAGAAATGATGGCGTATATGACATTCTTAGTTATATTAAAAAATGTACTGGCTCTTCCAAACATTATAATGGCAGTGAATGGCAGCCTAAAATTCTCAGCCCAAAAAAGTGCATCCATATAAAAATTATCCATACAGAACCAGGGGGTTAATAAAGGCCTTTTGAAGCTAATCGATGGGTTTTTGTAAGAAAAATATCCATATTTAACACGTTATAAAGTAAATGGGATCATTTTCACTTTTGGGTGAACCCTTTAACCCAACGTTTTAAGTTGAAGTTTCTAATATAAAATAGATTTATTCCCAATTGTTATAAATAATAAATATACATTTTTTGGGTCAAGTTGACTTCTTTTAAGTGATTTTCTCAAAAACGATCAGCCTCGACATTACAAAACGCCACTGCAGTGACCGTGCCATTGCAACAAGCTGCGAGCATAGGTCTGTGAGCAAGTCTAGCCTGTGAAGGATATCTACATTTTGGTTTATCTAAATGCCAAATGGTTTACCACACTTCTAAACAGACAAAGCCAACCTGTTCATACTCTGTTGCACAGAACTATGAAACTGCAAGAGACACAAGTCTGTTATTTACACGTTGTCATTGTGTTCATATAAGGCTCATACCGGAGACCACTGCTCGCTGCATACCTGGACCAGCTTATCCAGGTATAAATTCTGCATGTATTTTATTAGAAAGAGACATACAGCAATGGAGTCTTCTAGTTAAATGTTCATAGCATCTGTTCATATTTACAGCCTCTCTTATCACTTGATTTATTTTTTCAAACACTCGGTTTACATGATTTTGAGATAGTTATAATAAACAGGGCGTTCTTTAAACCCATTCCCTTGCCAGAAACTCATCTCATCCTGCCTGTCAAAAGCTTCCATTTCCGTTTAATAGGTGTTAGATCATGACAATAACAAACTATTTGTGAATCTGGCAGGCAGTCAGAATCTAACAATAAACGAGAGAATTTATAGAGGGTTTTATTCCTCACATATGATATTGCATCTTATTCTTTTACTGCATTAAAGACCCCCTGTGGTGAAAATCAAGTTTTTAATGTTGTTTATGTCTATTTAATATGCTTTAAAACAAACCATGTGTATAAACCAGTAGTTTCTCCTTAAAACTGGAGGAAACTAAAGACAGTCTCAAAAACACGGTTTGAAATCTCTGGTGTTTTTTGGCGTCACAAACTACCTTGTAACCAATCACGTCTAGTTTTGTATGAGTTAGTGGAGATGGGGATAATTTGCATATTCATGTATCCACCAATACTAAATGAAGCAAGGGTGATGAAGAGTTATATTCAAGCTATTTTAAGGTATGAATAAATTTTTTTCACAGGAAAAAAATCATTTAAATATGTCATTTTGGTGATTGAGTTTTAAGGGACTTTAAAGAAAATAGATCTGAATGCAAAAAAAAATGCTGAATAATTATTTGTTTTCTGGACAGTTGAGGATGAAATGATACTACTATATTAATTCCAGTACAAACAAATCAACAGGTTATAAATTATTTCCTTTGTATTGTTTCTTGTAACAATACAATTTGAAATAATAAATAATGTTATGCCATATCACCCATGCACACACAAAGCACACTACATCATCAACGGTCAAGAAACAACACCATTTCTCTGTGTGTGTGTGTGTGTGTGTGTGTGTGTGTGTGTGTGTGTGTGTGTGTGTGTGTGTGTGTGTGTGTGTGTGTGTGTGTGTGTGTGTGTGTGTGTGTGTGTGTGTGTGTGTGTGTGTGTGTGTGTGTGTGTGTGTGTGTGTGTGTGTGTGTGTGTGTGTGTGTGTGTGTGTGTGTGTGTGTGTGTGTGTGTGTGTGTGTGAGAGAGAGAGAGAGAGAGAGAGATGTAAAATCGACCAAATCACAACAGAATAACTGTCAATTTGAGAAGCAAGAGCTTCATTTGCACACATTTTACTCCTAGTCATTTCTCAAATTCAGTGATGTGTGTAAGTGTTCAGAATCTAGAGCAATTCAGTCATATCTTGTGTGTTATGCTATTCAGAAAAATAAAACGGTTATTGGAATGATTCACATTTTGTTAGAGGCAATTGTTTACGCCTGTGTAAATTTAGATCTTCGACAGCACATGGCATGAATATTTATGCAGTTGCATATTTTAGATTATTCTTAAACTTAGACAAAACCCCATTTAAACCTCAAGTTTTATGTGCTTAGAAAAACAATACACTTCAGGATTTGCTATTCAATTAAATAAGAGAACTGCTTTAGGGTCTCAATACTTTTGCAAAGCCATGTTTAAATACATTAGGGCTGAGCAATATATATAAAATACAATTTTGTTAGCTTTTTGTTAGATCAAAATGAACAACATTTAAATAATGAGTCAATACATCATTAATTAGTTTATTTATAATATTTTAGACCTGATGGGATGGTTTTCACATTTGTCACTCACTCGCCTATGCGTGTCTTGACATATCCGTAAATAGAGAAAAGTTGTTCCGGCTCCTTTGACTCGTGTATGGTGTAAGAGTGGCAAGGTTAGTAGTCAAAGCAAGCAAGAAAGGTTGATATGGACCTTTGTCAGGGTAGCGGCATATTTCATTTTTGACAGGAATTAAAATGAGACTGTGAGGGATAGAATAGTGTGTTCAATTGATTGTACTATTGTTTGACAACAATCTGGTTGTTCAGCAGATGAAAAGTCTTTCTGAAACAGTTAAAAAAGTCTCCATCAAACATTTAAAGTTGTAAGTTATGAAAAGAATGTGATCTAGGACCTTTATACGGTTCGTATATTGTAAAGACTGTACGTCTATCCCTCCCTATACATCTCAAGAAGTTAATATGGAGGAACTTACATTCTGTAGTAAAATGAAGTAATGTTTTGAATGAATCGATTGCGTGAATGATTCAATGTCTCGCTCATAAAGGCAGTCACTTGCTTTGTTTCGGAATAAATTTGCGTGTTTAAACGAATCGGTTGAATAAGTGGTTTAAAGACTCTCTCATAAAGACTCATCGCCACCTACTGACACAACGATGCAATGTACAGAAACAGTCCCTAAAAAGCAAAACCCTTATCTGTATCCAGCTAATAATTAAGAATAATGAAGGTTCAAAATGCCTCCATTTAACAATTACACTGACATTTCATCTAATTTCTGATGCTGTTGCTTATGACAAGAAATGGACTACATTAGCTCATCTTCAAAACACATATTTGTTAATGAGTAGAGAGACCATTATCTTTCACAGTGAATTCCCTATAGGGCTTTCAAAAGTACAGATAGGCTGTCCACACATGCCACCGGGAAATATGTGCATGACTTAGATTAAGTCTAGAGAGATTGTTTTAAAGCCATTTTTATGGGTGATTAATAGGGCTGGTCCAAATGGCTTCTGTAGTAATCAACATCGAATATTCAAAGCTTCGGAGGGAAGGGGCTGAACATATTCTTCTCTCTAATAAAGGCAGGAATCTGGAGAAGTGGCGCGCCTCACGTCACGCGAGCAGGGCTTATATGCTCCGAGAACGGCCACTGACCTAGTGATACAAAACACACAGGTCTGTTCCAGTTTTGATATATTATAGTAGTAAAAATCATTTAGTTCAGTTAGAGAACAGATTAACTACAATTAAAAACTGAACATGCAGCGTGAGCCGAACGAGAGTCGCCGCACAAACTGCAGCAGGAGTCAGATCTCATTCATCACGATAGTGAGGAGCTGAAAGACAAGATGATCGCGGAAGATTTGGTTTCAAAGCGAAATGTAAAAGCGCCTATTTAAGGGAGTTTGTCATTGTACTGTTTTGTTGTTGCATAACCCAAAATGCAAGCTCAGGCATGCGCTTCTTCCAGGGACGGATTTAGTGATTTGGGGGCCCCAAGCAAAATACAGAAATGGGGCCCTATACAATTGCACATTTACAACCTTGTGCGTCCGCGCTGAACTCGCATCTCGTATACAAAAAGCATTTTCTTCCATATAAGCTTGTGCAGTTGTGACTGCAGGCAGAATATACTCCGTTGCAGGGAACACTGAGAAGCTGTCACAATTCACCAGTGTGAGTGCCCGTGGTTACCACCAGAGGGCACTCCATCCCGGACTGTCACTCCATCAAGGACTACATCTCCCATAATCCTTTGCCCGGACTCAGCAGCACTCATTGATTACATCCACCTGTGTCTCATTACCCTGTTCACCTCACCCTATATAAGCCTGGTTATCTCAGTCATTCATTGCGAAGTCTTGTTAGTTGTATCACTACATTTCTGAGCGTTTTCCCTGGTTTCTTGTCTCTTGGTTTTTTTGCCTGTCTCTCTTGTCTTGTTTGCTTGTTTGGACTGCTTGCCTGTGTATGACCTTTTGACTGTTTTTGACTATGATTTTGGATTATCCTTTAATAAAGCTGCATTTGGATCTTCAACCTTCGTGTCTCAGAGCAGTACGTTACAATAATGAGGTTGGGTTCCTATTCAACTGTCCATCCTGCTAGGCTGTAAAAAAATATATATATAAAAAAAAAAATGTTTTTATTGTATTTCGCCAGATTTTATAGTGTAAACATATGCAAGTGCGAATGAGAACCGGTTCGAGGGGGATGCCAGGTGTGTGAAAAAAAAAAAGGAAAAAAAAAGAATATTCGAATCCCAAGTTTGAAAATCGAATACCAACCCATCGAACGAATATTCAAATATTCTGGTCCAGCCCTAGTGATTAGTAAACATCAGGCTATATTGTTCATAATAGGGATCTCTGATATCTCATGACGGTTTAATCCATAGTTTGTCCACTAGAGCACTTTAAAACCCAAGAGCAATTCTAAGGGCTTTTTAATAGCAAACAACCATTCAAAATCACGCTAGCAGAATGCCTAGCACGGCACACATCCAGACAGTGTCTGTCCTCGGTCAATTACCCGGTGACTGATTAATTACCATGACGGTGAGAATGTAATGCTGTAATTATGAGGTAGAGCTTACGCATCACATACACACACTAAAATCAACAAAAGCAATCAACACATATTCAACAAAATTCCCGTTATAGAACAGCTTAAAGGGACAGTCCAGCCGAAAAGAGAAAATTCTGTTATCATTTACACACCATCATGTCGTTTCGAACCTCTATGACACAAAATAATATATTTTGAAGAATGTTGGTAACAAAACATTTTTGGTTCCCTTTGACTTCCATCCTGGGGTCAACGTCAAATGTCACAAAAAAAAACACCTTTCTTTTCCTCTTTCTTCCCTTTTTCGCTCCCTACTCTAGCCTGTGCTACACTGAGCAATGTACACGGACTCAGTATTTCAGGCACTCGACTTACTCGACTCTTCATGACCAATCGCTTCCTGTACTCCCAAGTTGTAAGTCGCTTTGGATAAAAGCGTCTGCTAAATGCATAAATGTAAATGTCAACGTGATTTTGCCAAGAAACACTGTTCCTGGATCAACATATTTTGTTGACCCTGGAACATCATTCCTGTCCGAAAATGTACCGGTAGTCCTAACCCTATCCCTACCCCTAAACCTAACCCTACTCATAACTTTTCCCTAAAATCAGAGGGAAATGATAGGTGAATAACACTGTAGAAACGGTAACACTTTACAATAAGGTTCGTTAGTTAACTACATTAGTTAACATGAACTAATAATGAACTGCACTTATAAAGCATTTATTTATCTTTGTTAATGTTAATTTCAACATTTACTAATGCATTATTCAAATCTTGTTAACATTAGTTAATGCACTGTGAACTAACATGAACAAACCATGAACAGCTGGATTTTTATTAACTAACGTCAACAAAGCTTAACTAATGCTGAACAGTGGTGTTGTTCATGGTTAGTTCATGTTAACTAATGCATTAACTAATGTTAACTAATACAACCTTATTGTAAAGTGTTACCGTAGAAACACCTAACCCTAACTTGTCCTCAAATCTGATTGGTTGATTGGAATGTATGATTATAACATATTGTACTTGGCAGAGATGTATAGTAACGAAGTAGAACTACTTCACTTCTGTACTTAAGTACTAAAAGGCAGTATCTGTACTTTACTAGAGTATTATTTTTTTCTCCTACTTCCACTTTTACTTCAGTACATATTTTCGATGAGTTTAATACTTTTACTCCGATATTTTTTTATGTGCAGCATCGTTACTCGTTACAATTATAAAAATGTTACGAATCATTCCATTCCAAACCCACATTACCGCGCATGAGAGAGAGAGAGCGCGCGCGAGAGTGCGAGAGAGACAGAGCGCGCGAGAGAGAGAGCCCCGCGAGCGCGCATTCACTGTCTTTAAAACAACACGAGCGTCTTGCGCTCAAATTGCTCTCTATTTGTTTACATAGTTAATGTGCACTGTGATGTAAAATATACAAAAAATGAACAGCTGTATTTTTATTAACTAAGATAAGATTAACAAAGATTAATAAATACAGTAGGCCTAACAAATGTATTGATCATGGTTACCGGTAGTTCATGTTAGTTATAAGTCTAATACATTAACTAATGTAATGTTAACAAATCAGACCATATTGTAAAGTGTTACAAACAAATAATTTACTCAGAACACCTCTTGAAATGAGAATATAAGTATGCTTACCCCATTTTTTTTTTAGTAAGAGTGGTTATAGTAAGATTTAATCTTAATGAACTACAGTATTTTCAGGTTATTTATATGACAATATGTAGAAAAATTACCAACATTGTGATTGTCCTTTAGCTTAATCATTTGAAATAATAAAAACAATATGATGTTCAAACTTTTGACAACTTTCTTTAATAACTACATAACACAATACTTGTACTTTTACTTTCAGTACTTGAGTAGTACATTTCAAAATAAACTACTTGCAATACTTAAGTACAAAAAATGTTGAATACTTTAGTACTTCTACTTAAGTGTGGTGCTTAAAGAGCACTTCAACTTCTACTCAAGTCACTTTTTTGATAAGGAACTTGTACTTTTACTCAAGTATGTGTCTCTATTACTTTATACATCTCTGGTACTTGGTGAAATCACATTGGATGGATAGGTCAGTAAAATGGAAGTCAACGGGAACTGAAACTGTTTGGTTATCAACATTCTATCAAAATATCTTCTTTTGTGTTCAGCAGATGCAAGAAACAGATACAAGTTGGGAACGACATGAGGTTAAATAAATGATTTTTTTTTGGTGGATTATTAACTTTATGCGCGTATTAGACTACATTTGGGTCAAATTATTATTTTAATAGGGTAAGAAAATAAACTAAAGTCAATTTATCTTAAACGTTTTGAAATGTTTACTAGAAGACAAGATACTTTATTAAAGTACTTGTAAGCAAAACAATTTTTTGCAGTGTTTCTATCTCTTTCCATTTCTCCTCTGCCGTTAGGATCCTGTGAATAATGAAAGCTCTCATAGATGGATTTTCCTCTTTTCTAACTGTATTAGCTGGCCTGAGTTGCCGTCAGTATGGTAACATGAGCCCTGCAGCCCATAATGCTCTCAAGGCAGAGATAATTGAGAGAGCCGAAGAGCAGCAGGGTCCAAGAAACCCAACTATTTGCTCCTTGTCATTTCTGGGTGATTGGAATATAATGACGTCTTGTTTGCTCTGAGAGGTTTATTCTTTAAAAGGTGTATCTGTTCTGTTTCACCTCTTTCTTCCTCAATACCGGTTTTCTGAGAGGCGTGATCCCCATCTAGTGTGTCAGGTCTGTATGCTGGAAATCATCTAAATTAATTAGGGAAAAACAAACAGCTAGATTAATACTGATGAAGTGATGGACCTCAAGGCAATGGATCAGCTGTGTAGATGTTAACAACCAAAGCAGCTCAGCTGTGACAAACACACTGCATATCAATGAAATCTGATGTCTGTTTTGAGAGACACATTGTATGACAGCATTGTTTTGGTTTTTTTAAAGTGACCTCTGTGCAACTAAAGTAATTAAAACAATTAATTACTTCTACATTTCTCTAAGGGGAGAAATTGATTTCTCGGTCAAAATAAAGGAGCCATAAGGTCCAGGGTTCTTTAGTCCTACAATAAAAAGCTTTTACATTACCGATTTAAAGACGATGCTCTTTCTTTCAAGGGGGATGTAATTACACATTGAATTGTGCCTCAAAACCCTCAGGTATGAAAGACATGATTAGCTATAAAATAGGGCAAAAAAAATCCTCAGGGCAAGTTTGGGTCTGTTGCCTTCATATATTTGTTCCTTTATGCAACAGAAAATTAATTGATACTTATATTTTATCACTTTTGTTTTATAGTTACAAAAGATTTATATTTCAAATATTCATCAAAGAATCCTGAAAAAATAGTATCGTGGTTATTATGGTATCAACCATTTTCAACATTGATCATAAAAAAGCACCAAATCAGCATATTAGAATTATTTCTATTATGAAGACTGGAGTAATGATGCTGAAAGTGCAGCTTTGCCATAACAGAAATAAATTACATTTACAAATTACAAATATATTACAAATAGAAAAGAGCTGCTTTGAGCAAATAAAGGTGAGCACTTTTCATGACTACCTAATGTGAGAAAGGGCAGAACACATAATAACACAAATAAATCAGACCAACCAGCTGAAGAACTGTGAGTGGTGATACAACGCTTTATTCTAATCATGGTTAACACCTGAAAGTCGATCTTTCTCATCATACCATCCTCATTTTATGGAATTAAAACTGTAGACATTTTAAAAGCACTGTAGCCATGCATCCTCTTGTAGTTTATCTTTTACACACCGATTGAATCTTGACTAAAATTAAGCCTCGCGTTCTAAAGATATGCATCATCTCAATACGCATCCTCTGTCTAGAGCTGGTTTAAGGCCATTCCGGAGCATTTATCTGCTAGTAAATCACCAACCTAGCAATAAAGGAGACAAATAGACAAATCTGAATGTTGCACAACTTTTGACTTATGGCACCGCTAGATTTAATTAAACATAAATCACTCTGTCTCTGTAGCATCATAGAAGCGTCTCCAGATGACATTCATCCATCACAGCAAGAGAGGATCTCACATGTCTGACATCAGCATGTGACACATTAACACTAGAGCAGGTGGCATCTGGGGAAGTGCATGTTTGCAACAGTGTGAGACAGGTGCCGTTCAATAGACAGTTGGTGCTGATTGTGTTTCCACTGGTAACCACAGAGTAAAGATGATCTATGATCATGACATTTATTCAAAACTAACTTGCAGATTGAGAGCAAAGCCTGAAAACTACGATGGCCATAATGCAACACCTGTTGGCATGCATCACCTGTTAGAAGTGCATAACTGACACTAAATACTGCATGATGCAAGTCTATTTCGGTCAATCATATTAAAATGGTTTCTAATTTGTATGCGCATTATGATCAGGTAGGTTATCGCTCATATTCTATGAAAATTGTACACTTTGGTGTCCCGCTACCTTTTTTAAAGCATTATAGAGACAATAATCACACAGGTTGGGTGTGTTAAATAGAACTGTTATCTAAAATAAAATGAACTTTGCAATTGTATCCAAACATTAATCATACAATGATTCAAGTCATATTTCTTTACAGTTTATGCTGTTGGCTGTAGATATTATATGAATTGCCATTTAAAACTGTTCTACTGAGGAAATCATTTTAATGATCAAATATGTTATATTTAGCTGTATCTCACATTTTATGAGTTCCCCCACATTATAACAAAAATGTAACATTCTATAACATTCTGACACCCAAGAAATAACATACAGTAATTTGGTGCCTTCCTTGCCCATTTGTTGAGAGAGAAAAAAATACATTTTTTGACCCAGGAAGGCCTTGTTTTTTCCCCCCTATTCGTGTATTGTGTATTTAATCTCTTACCCGGGCTGCACGCGAAGAATAGGGATCTTCAAAGAGCGCCCATATTTTTGGTTGCCAAACTTCACAGCATCCCCTGGAGCGGTCAGGGCTGTCCTCAATGCCGAAGCGTCTGGGCAAGTCCTGGTCGTCCTCCGCATCCTCCGGATCTGGCGGTTCGAATATGTCAAGCGCCTCTTCGGCGTCCCTGTGTTGGCGGTAGGTCATCCAGCAACAGGGCTCCACGTCCGTCTCATCGATGCCCCAAAATGCCAACTCCTCCTCGAACAGAGGGCCGCACACATCCGCCGGGCAGTGGAGCTTGCCAGTCCTGTAGTAGTTCAGCACATAGGCGAATATGCCCGGGTGTCGGTCAAAAAATAATTCGCTGGTGGTGGGCGTCTGCCCCGTGTCTGCGTCCGGGTTCACCTGGTTGTCCGCGTCGGCGAGCCAGGCGAGTCTCGTGTCCGGTATGGTTTTAAGGGTGCTCCTGTAGGTTTCGTGGCGCGTGCCACCAACGTTGATAATGATTTTGTCCGAGTCTTCTCTGGCCATCTCTTCCTTCAGACATGATTTGGAAGGAGGTTTATTGCCTGACTTGCGCCCGCGGTACGACGAAACACACACCGAGCTGATCATAGATTTCGATGGAAGGGCTTTTACCTAGAAACTCTCTTGGCTTTCTAAACCTGCGCAGCTGTCGTCAGTTATAAAAGTCGAACAACTGTAGATAGTTTCCGCCGTCAACATGACCAGCAGAGACGCGCAGAACCACCTGTTAACAGAGAAACTCTCTCAGTCTATGGGAGGATGCTTCCGTTGATCCTCATCCATGGGCACTTTGACACTATAGTAAACACCAAAACATGAGCAAACCGTCCGCGTATCACGACCGAATTAAACGCGCGCGCTTATGCATTTCTTATCACATTTGCAAAAAAACAAGTTCAAATAAAAGTCAGACAACTCTAAAAATTCCCCCCAATTTCACCTCTTTCAAAACTCTCGTCACCCTGTCGTTGAATTAGTAAATCCTGCATCCACCGCGCGCATTAATTCTTAATCACAACAATGAATTTAAAATAAAACCTTGCCGAATAACGTCTGCGATGTTAACTTTGATTGCACATCAGTATGAGGCCAACTCATCTGTTGCCGAAGGTTGAGACGGTATCATCAGTTGCTGGGAAAGATCTGTTGCATCTTTGTGACAGTCAGACGACACAGCCCATGGGAGGATGATGATGATGATGATGCTTCAGCGTTTCAGTAACCCTTACAGCGCTGCATTACGTGTGATTGTGAGCTCATTTTGTTTAGAGGAAAGATTCAACTTACCCTTTTTTTACGCAATATGACGACGCATTTCCGCGTTAATTAACATTTTTAATTTGATTTTATGTAGGCTACATTTATAACACTGTATTTTGAGTTTTATTATGTTGGGCGTTTGACTGTCAATTTGACATTTCAATAATCTGACTGCCGTATCAGTCTCTTTATATTTTTGGTCCTCTTTTAGAAAGTATTTCTGCCGTTGAAGACGCAAATGGGAAAGACAAAAATATTGTCTACATATATATTTATTATAATTTGCCATAGTAGGCTGGTTCCAGGTCTTCTAAACCTGTTGACTATACTGTAGTGGATGAGACGGAGTCTGTCCTACAACGTCATCTAGTGTACAAATTAAAGTAGAGCAGGTTCAACATCATGCATTTTCTACCTTGCATTTATTTTTTATTCCTGTAAATAATAAATACATTACATCATAAAACATTCCATATTAATTTATTGTCTTATCAGCCGACGCAGCTGGAGGACAATTAGTCTTACAACATTAAAATTCAAGCACATTTTGATAAACAAGATAGAAAAATAATTTAGCTCATATAAATCTGGAAGTATCATAAGTAAGGCCACCACCTTTTTTAAACACTGAAAGTAATATTGCACAAAATATAATAAGGCACATTAATCCACCTCTTCAATGGTAGGGCCCTGTGCTTCAGGCTGGCCTTGGAATCTACAGCTCCCAGCGGGAGGAACTCCTCCTTGGTACAGCCGATTGATGATTGGATTACACACACTTTCCAGTTCCTTCTGATGGTGCTCATACTCTTCCTTTTCAGCCAACTGATTGTTCTCCAACCAAGCGATAATCTCCTTACACTTATCAACGACCTTCTTCTTCTCTTCTTCGCTAATCTTTCCTTTCAGGTTTTCATCCTCCACACTGTTCTTCATATTGAAGGCGTAAGACTCCAGGGCGTTCTTCGCTACAACCTTCTCTCTCTGCACCTCATCCTCTGCTTTGTACTTTTCCGCATCCTGCACCATTCGCTCAATCTCCTCTTTGCTCAGTCTACCTTTGTCATTGGTAATGGTGATTTTGTTCTCTTTTCCTGTGCTCTTGTCGACAGCAGATACGTTCAGGATGCCATTGGCATCGATGTCAAAGGTCACCTCGATTTGGGGTACGCCTCGCGGTGCCGGGGGGATTCCCGTGAGCTCGAATTTGCCGAGCAAATTGTTATCTTTGGTCATGGCCCTCTCGCCTTCAAACACCTGGATGAGGACGCCTGGCTGGTTATCAGAATATGTGGAGAAGATCTGCGTCTGCTTGGTGGGGATGGTGGTGTTGCGTTTGATGAGAGCAGTCATGACTCCGCCTGCGGTCTCAATACCCAGGGACAAAGGAGCCACATCCAGAAGCAACAAGTCCTGGACGTTTTCCGAGGTGTCACCCATTAGGATGGCGGCCTGCACCGCTGCTCCATATGCCACCGCCTCGTCTGGGTTGATGCTCTTGTTGAGATCCCTGCCGTTGAAGAAGTCCTGCAAAAGCTTCTGGATCTTGGGGATCCTCGTGGAGCCGCCGACCAGAACAATATCGTGAATCTGAGACTTGTCCATTTTGGCATCTCTCAAAGCCTTCTCGACTGGATCCAGCGTGCCTCTGAAGAGCTCAGAGTTAAGTTCTTCAAAACGAGCCCTTGTGATGGAAGTATAGAAATCGATGCCTTCAAACAGGGAATCAATCTCAATGCTAGCCTGAGTGCTAGTTGAGAGGGTCCTTTTAGCTCTTTCGCAGGCTGTGCGAAGCCTTCTCACTGCTCTCTTATTCTGACTGATGTCCTTCTTGTGCTTTCTCTTAAACTCTTCAACAAAGTGCTTCACCATCCGGTTGTCAAAGTCCTCCCCTCCCAGGTGAGTGTCCCCTGCTGTGGCTTTCACTTCGAAGATCCCATCCTCAATCGTGAGGATTGAGACATCAAAGGTGCCTCCACCCAGGTCGAAGATCAGGACGCTCCTCTCTCCTCTCCTGCCCTTGTCCAGCCCGTAGGCAATGGCAGCCGCTGTGGGCTCATTGATAATTCGCAGCACGTTCAAACCGGCGATCACCCCCGCATCTTTGGTTGCTTGCCTCTGCGAATCATTAAAGTACGCTGGGACCGTGATGACGGCGTTATTGACTCTCTGACCCAGGAAGGCCTCGGCGATCTCTCTCATTTTGACTAGGACCATGGATGAGATCTCCTCAGGGTAGAATGTCTTGGTCTCTCCTTTGTACTCAACTTGAACTTTTGGTTTGCTGTCTTCGCTGATGACCTTGAAGGGCCAAAGCTTCATGTCAGACTGGACCACTGGATCATTAAACTTTCTACCAATCAGCCGTTTGGCATCAAATATTGTGTTGCTGGGGTTCATGGCGACCTGGTTTTTGGCAGCATCTCCAATGAGTCTTTCTGTGTCTGTGAAGGCAACATAGCTTGGAGTGGTTCTGTTTCCTTGATCATTAGCAATGATTTCCACCTTGCCGTGCTGGAACACTCCCACACAGGAGTATGTGGTTCCCAGATCAATGCCGATGGACAAACCTTTAGACATCTTGATTGTTTTTAATGAAATAGCACCTGCAATACAAAAAAGTAATGAGTTATTTCATACTTAATAATAATTATTAGTATTGCTGTATAATGCATGTTTCATATAAATATTTAAATTAATAATTAAATATATGCATATGCAAATATATTAAAGATTTTAAATATTTCGACTTCATATTAGCCTCGATTAAAAAGCTGAAACTAGCTGAAAGTTTAAAAAAAAGATATATTAATATAGGCTTATTATTTATTTAAAAAAGATTTTAAAAGTTAATTTAACTAAAAAAAATTAAATATTAAATTAATCTCTAAATATTAGACCGTTAAACAATTATAAATTTGTTTATTAATTATAAAAAAATCTACTTAAAGGGTAGATCAAACAGTTGATGGACCCCATTTACTTCCATAGTATTTTTATTTCCTATAACCAGTTCATGTCCGGTTATCAGCTTTCTTCAAAATATCTTCTTTTGTGTTCAGCAGAAGACAGAAATTCACACAGGTTTGGAAGAAATTGAGGGTGAGTAAATTATGACTGAATGTTAATTTTTGGGTGAACTATCCCTTTAAGGAAAAGTTTACCATTATATTTAAAATTATATTAATATAGGCTAAGATACATAAAAAAAATATATATATAACAATATATACAAAATATTGTAACTCAGAGAGTCACTTACAGGTCTTGTGAGTTTGTTCTAGCGCTTCAGAGAGTGGACTCTTCTGCTCTGCTTTGCTTCAGGTTATGCTCGAGTTGTCTTTTCTCGACTGCCTCGACCTGAGTGACACTTCGCGCTTTATACCTCCCATGCTCCTTCTAGAAAGACCAGACTTTTCTTGTCTTGACTCTGGTAGTAACTTTAGAGGCTGACGAGCCCTGAAGTTTCCAGACGCGCACTGATGATCTCGTACTGCGGTCCAAACATAGAAATAGCATAAAAGGATCGTAATTAATATGCAACAGGTGGGTGTGGCTAGACGATGTGTCGAAGTGAGACAATAAGGATATATAACTCTGTATTTTGTTATTTCAAATGCTATTAAACTGGTCATTATCGTGTCATTATTCAGGAGCAAATTGTTGTTTAAAGCGTCTACCTTTATTATAATTCAGCAGTCATGCTTCATTTACGCTTTAACGTGTTTCAATGGCTTTTTTGGGCCGCCACGTGCTCACAATTAAACATTAATTCCTAACATTTTCCTCATAGATTCCCTTTGCACACTGCTAATCTTATCGTACAAAACAATATTGTTGCAATATTGTTACAAAATATAACAAACTTAGGTTACACTTTATATTTTAAGGTGTCTTTGTTGCACTGTTTATACATTTAAGTACTGAGTAATATTAAGTAACTGAATGTACCTAGGGTTAGGTTTAGGGTTAGTTAGGCTACATGTAATTATGCATAATTTATAGTTATTATAGTAATTGCATGTAACATTGACACTGTAAAATAAAGTGTTACCCAAACTTTCTACACAATAATAGAAGTTAACATTTGTGACATTGTGATTAATATATAGGTCAAGAGGCATATTTAGTGACAGCAAGATCTTTAATGCAGGGATTCGATGATGACATCAAGTCGGAGGGAATACATCTAACAAATGATGTAATGAAAAGGTAAATCACAAAGTGCAGATGAGGCAAATGTTCAAATGACAGCATTCACAGTGATTTTTTTTCTTAAGACGTTTGCAGTCCCTTAGAGATGGTGATCAAAATATGTGTGCTTCTTGTGAATCTAGCTGACTGCGTGTGGGAATGTTAGGGGCCAAAGGTCAATAATATTACTCAAACCACTCACAGAATATCCCAAAATCTCATTTCAACTGGGGTTACATTTATTCTCATCTAAGACTGGCCTACATAACATATAATGGTCTACATTATTTGAATATAAGAATTATATAAAAGGCCACAGAGATGTTGAAGATGTGTGAGAAAGTGAAAAGGAAAAGAATCCCTGTTGGTGACAAAATTCATAAAATCCCCCAAGCGGGGTATATTTAGTTTCTGCACACAGTGGTGTGTATCATATTGCCAGAACACTCTAGCTTTTACAGTAATACACAGTACATTCATTCAAAAAAGCTATTACATTTTCTTACGCAAGAGAAATAAATCAAGAATATTATGCTGAGACTAACATTTTTGTATATTAAAAAGCCACAAAGACAACTTTTTGGTCATGAAAGGTTGAGTATAGCGTAACCTTGGGTGAACGGAATAACCATGTAAAAACAAAGTATAGTAAAGATTATCAATTATTCTATGAGACAGATCAGTAACTATAACCAATATTTGGCACATTTTTAGAGCCATAGACAGTGGTCCTTTACTTATTTTAGGTTAAAAGAAGATTTACAACAATTGCTATAATACATGAATTCTATCAATGCACATACGCCTAAAAGTGACATGAATGTATAATTTGTCACTGGACATTAGTAACACTATTAAATAAGAATAACATTCAGTAAAATCAAGTTTCTCTTTAAGAAATGTATATTAATATAAAATAAATCTCTTGCTTCTCTGGTTAATGCAGGTCTCTCCATCTTTGATGAAGGCTGAATCGATCCAGTCACACTAATATCTGTAAGTAAAACAATAGAAAATGTTAATTTTGTCATAACTGTTCAGTCTGGGATGATGAATATTTATAATGTGAAATGGTTTGTTTGTTTTTTTACTGATTTTTATCAATTGCCCTACCATTCAAAAGTTTGGGGTCAGTAAGATTTTTTATTTTTTTGAAAGAAAATAATACATTTATCCAGCAAGGATACATTAAAATGATCTAAAGTGAGAGTAAAGACATGTATAATGTCACAAAAGGTTTTAATTTCCAAAAAATACTGTTCTTTTGAACATTCTATTAATCAAAGAATCCTGAAAATCTACAAAATATTAAGCAGCACAACTGTTTTCAATATTGATGATAATAATAATAAATGTTTCTTGAGCAGAAAATCAGCATATTAGAATGATTTCTGAAGGATCACGTGATCATCACAGGTATAAATTACATTTTAAAATAAATTTAAATAGAAAAAATTTGTTTTAAATTGTAATATTTCACATTTCAAAAAAATCTTACAACCCCAAAAATTTGAACCGCAGTGAATGTTATACTGAAAAGCTAAAATAATAAACTTATACATTTTACATATTATTATAAATAATTATAAAGATTTTTACTAGACTAATATGCTGAAGACAATTATCAATTTATTGAGAACCAGCAGAGGGCAGTATGTGACCAAACATTTTATTATTGAGTCCTTCATGAGAATTTTTTCCCCCTAAAATAGGACAATACCAGTCTGTCTTCACCACACTACTATAGAACAGTAAAATGTGTACTATAAGAAATATGGTGATGCAAGGTGTTCTAGAGCACCTCTCATACCTGTAGTAATTTGGTTTAAAGGGTCCATTCTTATTGAGGCCCATATATTTGGCCTGCTCATCTGACAGCTCCGTAAGATGAGCATCGAAATTGGGTAGGTGCAAGCTGGCCACATATTCATCTGAAAAACACACACACACATGATTTATCACAGTTAATACATATGACTGATGTATTCAAGTTGCCAGTGGTGATTGGTTCAGATAACTCTTACCCATCTTCTTGGGCAGGAGGTAGACGTCCTGTTTGTAGCGACCTTCTGGTGCATTATACAGCTCTATTAGGGCCAAAGCCTAACATTAAAATAAAGAACACAACAGCCTGCGATTAGAGATGTGAAATCAGGCATAATAATCACACAGCTGTGCAGCAGCACTCTACATAAATGGATAAAATGTCATCTGTACAGAGGGAACAAACTCGCTTCAGTTAAAACCCAAATGGTGACAGGTTAAATTACCTGAGTTGTGGCCGTGATTGATAGCACAAATGAGGGGACTGTTGAGCAGCTCAGGTTCAAGAGCCGGCCCTGAAAAATAGCACACAGATTTACTGAGCTCCACCAGGAGAACGCACAAAGGAGAGTGATTTATCATGGTGGGCACATTAGAGAAAACCAAGGATTGGGTGGGGGTGCTACGGACCATAATAGATCATAATGGTACAATTTTTTATTGAAATGTATGGATTTAATAGAATTTTTTTTTTTATATATATCAAATATCCAAATGGCAACACCAATTTCACCAATAAATACTTAATTTCACTTGATTATTTACTTGGATGCAAACCAAAACATATGATTATTCATAAAATCAGTTTAAAAGCAGTGTTAAAAGGGACTAATAGAGTAATATTATATTTTATTTTTAAAAAATATACACTACCGATCAAAACTTCGAGGACAGTAAGATTTTAAAATCTTTTTGAAAGAAGTCTCTTATGCTCACCAAGGCTACATTTATTTGATCAAAAATATGGTTAAAAACTAATATTGTGAAATATTATTACAACACAAATTAACTTTTTATTTTATTTTAATATATTTAAAAAATATATATATATTTCTGTGATGCCAAAGCTGAATTTCTCCAGTCTTCAGTGTCACATGATCCTTCAGAAATCATTCTAATATGCTGATTTGATGCTCAAGAAACATTTCTTATTATCATCAATATTCAAAACAGCTGTGCATGCTTAATAGTTTTGTGTTAATCGTGATCATGTTTTTCAGGATTATTTGATGAATAGAAAGTTCAAAAGAACAGCACTTATTTGAAATACATATATATATATTTTTTGTAACATTATAAATGGCTTTACTGTCACTTTCGATCAATTTAATGCAATTTAACAAATTTAATTTCTTTAAAAGAAAAACTCATTGAACCCAAACTTTTGAACAGTAGTTTATAATAATGCATACATTTGCTCTGTAACTGTAAAACAACTAAACTCTGCATTGCGTCGTGCCAAACACTCTTTAATAACAACAACTTGCTTATCTTGACTTGTTTGGGACACGTCCTGCTCTGTAAGTTTCTTTGTCGCTCTCATGTATAAATACCGTAAAGCGGTTCTAAACCTCAGACTGCCATGCAAATACATCTAGCGTAGTATAAACTGTAGAGCCACACCGCTCTTAGGTAGTGGCACTCATTCATGAAAAAAAAGGGAAGGAGGAAAGACCTCTGCCAGTAAAATCACTCGTTTCCCGTCAGGCCAGATGACGTGGTCAACCTGTGAGCGCACCCTCTCCCAGGTGAGCTCTGGAGTCCGCAGACTCGCCTGGAACAGAGAAAGAACAGACACACATGAGCGCACACAACTAACACTTGCTTTAACTTTTCATCAGTACAAGCTGATCAACCTACAAAGCTAAAAACACACACACACACACAAAAAGGGCATTCACTATGAACACAGTCAGCGCACTTCACTTTGTTGTTGGAAACATGCCGCTAAGAGGCTTTCAGGTTGATTAAGTGGCCCTGCTGCTCATGGAACATCTACAGCTGTTGACGTTAAAATTCTTTCCCTGGACTACATTCACCAATAAAGCTACACTACACTACAGCGAGAGCAAATGGAGCCTCCTCATAAATAACCCACAAATATTTTCAACAAACAAAGATAAATGTGAGGCAAGGCCATACAAAGAATTAGGAGACTCACTCACCACATCAATCTCAGTGTTGGAATGGCCCATATTACAGACAATACAGCCGTTCTTCATTCGATCCAAGTGCTCCCTGGTCACAACATTTTTGTTCCCTGTAGAAACAAAAATGTATTCAGGAATCTTCATGAAACCCATGTAGAAATGATTGGTGCAAAGCAAATAAAATGACTTTTTTTTCTTGTTCAGTCATGTTCCAGAAGTAAAAATCCCATTTATTTTCTCTATAGGGGGAATAACTTTGAACTGTTTTAACTTATACACTATTAAAAACAGACCTACTGTGAACTATGATGTTGTTAATCGATGCTGTATGCTTCAGTTGAAGCCTCTAGCCCAGGGGTTCTCAACTGGTTTGGCCATGGGACCCACATTTTCCCATGGTCATTAAGTCGCGACCCACTTTTTTAGGAATTAGGCTATTTAGGAATTATTGTTTTTTAGGCTATTAAATAGCAGTCCCAAACTAGTTTTTTGTTAATACAATAAAGTAGCCACCACACTAATTAAAAAATATACAAAATAACATAAAGTCAAAAAATTAAGTGGCCTTTTGGGGTTATTGAAACAATAGTTACCATGGTGAATACACAATACCAACATAAACTGTTAATGATACAGGTGCTGGTCATATAATTAGAATATCATCAAAAAGTTAATTAATTTCACTAATTACATTCAAAAAGTGAAACTTGTATATTATATTCATTCATTACACACAGACTGAAATATTTCAAATGTTTATTTCTTTTAATTTTGATGATTATAACTGACAACTAAGGAAAATCCCAAATTCAGTATCTGCTCCTGATGAACAGAATGAACATCATACCTGCATGCAAATCCTTCCCAGCTAACACACCTCGTACCAGTTAAAGGGGTACTTCAGCGCTGGGAAGATGAATGTGTATTTAAACTGGGTCATTTATGTGTAGTAGAAATGTGAAATTATTCTAGACAGAGAAAAGACAGAAAATGTATTTTTGTCTCATGTGGATGAAAAACAACAACTCCCAGAATGCACTTGCTTCGCTACCCTAAGAGGCCACTTCCAAAGCCACTGGTTATCACTTGCCCACCATGACACCAGCCCACCGTCGTTTTGATATTCATAGTAATAAAATCATTTCGTTCAGTTAGAGAACAGACACTACAATTAAAAACGGAACGTGTCTTTTCAATAAAGTGTGAGTGAGCTCGAACTGAGCTGAGGTAAGCACGGCAGTCATTCAGGGCGCGTGTCAAGTCTGGCGCTATCAGATCATGCCTATGGAAGCTAAACTTTCATAGGAATTCATTGAAAAGTTGAAACAATCACTTTGCTCCGTACCGCTCCGTTATTAATGCCCAAGCCGAGCGGCAGCGGCCGTGCACATTTACATTCTGTGAGTGAGATTCCACCCCTATGGGCGGGTTGAAAACATGCAGAACTAGCTCCTACTACTGGCTGTAGTCTATAGCCTCTGGCCAAAAAATCCTCAGATGACACAAAATGACGGTATTTGCATCATCCAAGGATTTTTTACAGAAATAAAATGCATAATTCTCTCGTCTCAGGGGGACATGGGGGGGGGGGGGGGGAGTACAATAATTTGGATATACTACCGGGTTTCTACTGAAACAAAGCTTAATGCTGAATCGCTGAAGTGACCCTTTAAGTGATTTATTGGTACTTTTATTTCATGACTTACTAATAGACAATGTAATGTTGCATGCTCATAGTTTCTCTTGCACGTTATATATGAAGTGATATACAGCGTGCGCTTGTATACGAGCACAGTATATAACGGCTGACAGGACAGGACAGGAAAGTTTGGTGATCTGAGGTGAGAGAGACTTTTTATTTCGTAACAAGCTACGGAAATAACATTAGAAAAATGACATTGACATATAGCCTGACAACATATCTTCTGACCACATATACTGAATGGGGACAACACGCTTTTCTCAGGCACTATGGGCTAGAGCGGTGTTTCTCAACTGGTGGGTCGCTACCCACCGTTCAGAGTGGGTCACAGCCCACCAGTTGAGAAACACTGCTCTAGCCCATATTATTTCTTTACTTTTTTTACTTATTTTTAAAATAATCATGTTTAACAGTGAGATGCCTAGTGGAAAAACTACATTACCCATGATTCTGCAAATAAATCTCCACCAATCAGAGATTCACAACAAGCAAATTATTTAAAAATGTAAAAACATTTTCCATGAAGCACTGAGAATGACATAATTGACTCAATTTCCCTACACTCTCAAATATGCATATTTTGCAATGAACTTAAAATATATAGCTTCTATATACATAATCAATATATTTAATAAATAGTTTTATACTTAACAATCATTTTTAATTTAATAATATAATTTGCAGTGCTTATTAAAGACGTTAAGTATACAGTCTTGTACCTTCCAAATTATTCTTCAAATCAAAGTTTGTAATGTTGTGATTCACCTTTAACAAAGACTTTAAAAATCCTTATGGGAAAAATTAATGGGGAAAATACTTCCAGAACCAACTGCTGAAAAAGGATAGCTACTGTTGTACTCCATTTAGAAAAAATCTAAATTTCAAATATGGAACCAAAAACAATGAAACAATAAATCAAATCTTTCCTTATTTATTATTATTAATAATAATAATAATGTTATGTTACATTTAAAATAATACATGTATTAATAAATAAACTTAAATTTAATACAAAGCTGTGCCTTTGACTAGCAGAGACCACACAGAACTTATCTAAACCTCAACAACTCTCTACTATGTTTTTACACAACTATTTTATCACTTGCGGAGCAAATATTATTTTTCCCAGACAACTTCAGAGTTGCCCAGAGATCAGCCGCAGCTGTCAAAGGGCAAACCGTTTCACAGCCGCTCAATGCAAGGGCATTTGGGAGGATGTGTTTGTGCTGATAAGAGCTGCATGAAACAGAGGAAATGGATCTGAAATTGGAAGCGAGCCAGCTGTAACCAGACGTACCCGTGCAGGTGATAACCATGTCCATTTGGCGAACCACCTCATTTAGCTTCACCACTCTGAAGCCATCCATACTAGGAGGGAGATAAAAACAGATCGAATTCAACTTGTATCTCAGGTCTTTATACAGACAGTGAGGGAAAATGTGGTTAAATATTTCTTAATAAATAAGCACTTCAGCTTGTTCACAGACTTCCTGTGTAAAGACTTCCTGTGGTCTTGTGGTACAGAATTTGTTTGGTACAAAACAAAGGAAAATGTATGTATGTATATATATATATATATATATAATTTATTAATATATTGCCATTTAAATAAAATGTTGCCGATATTTAACTTTTTAATATTCATATTGTGCAAGTTTTGTGTCTCTTAGGCCCGTCCACACGAAGCCAGAGCTTTTCCCTCGTTTCAAGAAATATCCGCGTACACACAAGAGCACTGAAACCGACTCAAAACGATGTAGTTTACATGCCAGACCAGTATGTGCCTCTGTAATTCTCCCACAGAAATACACTAAAAACGAAGAAGAGTTGTGGCTAGAAGGGGTACAGAAATGGTAGGAAGTGAGGCAAAATCTCACAATAAAATAACAATAAATAAATGTGCTACTTACCAGATTGTGTTTTATTAACGCCTACACCTACACCTACCCCAACCCTAAACCTACCCTTACAACAATGCAAATACAGTAATTAAATGACGCAATATTGCTGTGTGCATTCCCAGCGCCCGTAGTTGTATCCCTTCTAGTCTTCTAGCCCCTGTGCGGGACGCGGTGTGATGACATCACCGTTTCACAAAATATACGGATTGGCTGTACACACGAAAACGCAAGGGTGTCGTTTTCAGATTTATCCACTCTGGGACCCGGTTTAAAAAAATATCAGATTGACTCATCTTGCACTACACAGATTTTTATCCAATCAAATGCTCTTAAACGAGAATGCCCCTCCCCCTTCTACAATTAACTAGCAATAGCAATTCATATTTAATGGCTGAGAGACTTAACGAAAGCCTATTGACTATTTTTAAAAGAGAAGTTCATTTGCCAGATCAACACAATACTGTTACTTTTTATTGTTAACTAAAACTATTACAAATCACATTTGTTAGTTGAAATAAAGCAGAATTAAAAAAAATATATAAAAAAATAATTTAAATATAAATATTAGATGAAAAAATTTAAATAAAAAAAACAAACAAAATTTGGGAGTGTTGTAATGGCAACTAACTGAAATAAAATAAGCTTAAGTACTCAAATTACTACAACTAAATAATAATAATAAATTAAATCACAAATAAATATATATTTAAAAAAATGACAAAAGCATAAGACAAAATGACTAAAACCTAATGTGAATATAAAAATAAAAGCTAATTCAAAATATGAATAAATAGTATAATATATATAATACTAAAATGGGTTTTAATTGAAGCTCATTTTTATGGGTGTATTTATCTTACCACGCTTGAAGAGCACAAATAGGGTCGATCTCCGTCACGCATACAATGGCTCCAAGCGCTTTCAGAGCTGAACAACAACCTTTTCCCACCTACAACAGAATCAATACAAGAATGAAAATAAAACCCACGGAAATATTGTTAAAATCTCAGTGCTTGTAGTATATAAGAGTCTGGCATTTAAGAGAAATTTAGAGATTATTGTTTGCATTATGCAGATTATCTAGAATCCACTTTGGGGCATTTTACAAAAGCGCAGATGTTGACTGACCTCTCCATAACCGCAAACCACCACCTGCTTCCCACCAAACATCACATCTGTCGTTCGCTTCAGACTAAGAAGAAAGAGGAAGTCAACAATGATTATACTCTATGATAAGTTAGAGAAAGAAATGCTAAAAAAAAAGTCTTACCCATCCAAGATGGACTCCCTGCAGCAGTACAGATTATCAAACTTCTGCTTGGTGACAGAATCATTGACATTCATAGCGGGGACGCAAAGCTTGCCGGCTTTGGAAAGTTGGTACAGCCTAAAAAAATGAATACAAAGACACTAATTTGATTCAACCACAAATATGTTTCTACTAATATTCAGATGTGATTAATCTCATTATCCTAATCATATACAGATTTATCATAGAATTTAAAAAAAATTAAGATTTGTGCCATTGTTATTTGTATGGGATGATAAAATAAAATAACATAAAATAAAAGTCCTACAGTCCTCCCTTACCTATGTACACCTGTAACGCTCTCCTCCACGATCCCACGTATTTTCTTAAAAACACTGGGATACTTCTTATACACCCAGTGGGTCAGATCGCCCCCATCATCTAGGATCTGTAAAAAAAAAAATTGTATGATGATTACTAGCCTGCAAACACAGAGGAATCATGATAATTGTTTTGGAAGATTAAATACTGATTTGGCAGCAAATAAAGTGTAATAGACGCAGTGTGCTTATTAGTGTTAATAGTGGTAGATTATATGTTTGCACAAAGTGTGGATAGCAACAGTTAGCATCTTTGTTACACTTTGTTACAAAAAGCGATAGATGTTATTCACACAAAGTGTAAATAGACGTGATATGCAGTTTGTACAATGGGTAAATGCAGGGTGGAGTTACTGAAAATAATCTTTGCACACAAGGTTGGTTATTTGCACTCATTGTAAACAGACACTGCCCATCGATTCAGTTTTTTTAATATCTTAGATATTATGCACATATTTTTATACCATGTTTGCCTGCCAGCCTTCCATGTTGACACAGCGATCGATACACCACCAGAAGTCGTCTTCCGATTCACCTTTCCAGGCAAAAACCGAAACACCTTTAAAGGGCACACAATAAATACACAATGAGTCCAGAATATATGGCCACATTGGACCAGGTTGGAATTGGTAGTATAAGTTCAGAAGGTTGTTTACCGCTCTCTGCCAAAGCTGCTGCCACTTCATTCTGAGTGGAGTAAATGTTACAGGCAGTCCAGCGACACTGGGCGCCCAGTGCCACTAGTGTCTCGATCAGGACCTGCAAAAAACCAGTAACAGCATATCAAACACATGGGAAAGCAAACTAGGAGTAACAAGGTGTGTATTTACATGTATTTGTTCTGCGATATGTTCACACATTCATATTCTGTGTTAAAATCAAAGACTGGTTGTAGAAGAAGTGTGCGGCCCTGAGGAGAACCTACAGCAGTCTGTGCAGTGATGTGGGTACAGCCAACCACTTTAGCCCCGGCGAGGGGTTTCTCCCCCTGAGCTCGCTTCCGCAGGGAAATGAGTGCAGACATATCTGTGGATATGATTGAGACAACAGTTTGGAGATGAGACAACTTTATTAAGGAAGGTACAGTCTCTAGAGTCTGAGATCAAACCTTTAAAGGTGCTGTATGTAAGAATGACAGCTAGTGGTTGATATGGGTACCGCAGTCCAAATTCAAAAAATTGTTTGCCCCGCCTCCTCCTCAGACTCGACGCTCACGCGGGTTGCCAGTTTGAGGACACACAACAAGAACGAGCGCAACTGACAATGGAAGGCAAGGAGACTTACACACTGTAAGTTGATGAGTTGATTTATCCGCGTTTTAATATGCTCTCGTTCATAGAGATTTTTAGATGGATGCCGAGGCTTTTTAGGTCGGGTAGAATCTGCTATCTCTGACCCAGTTTGTTTGCTGGCTTCCATGGCAGTAATACGCTGTGTTTTTCGCCAACTGGCAACTTGTGTTGTCAAAATACTATTGGGTAAATTGGCAACGTGTGTTATCGCACAGACCAAAACAAAAACAGACATTCCGACACGGAACGCACATTTCAAAGTAGAATAACTTAGTCTGGATGCAAGCCGAACTTAGCCCCGCCCACAACATTTGAGATTGGGAAGTTTAGTCTGAACTTGATCAGTTGTGGAGTAACTATGCTCGAACCAGAGCTGTTTAGACCAATCAAATTGTCAGGGCGGGCTATATTCGATGATGGACAGATGATTGTGTTGGTAAGTACTTTAAACTCATATTTTTCTTTTACTTCTTCCAGCGTGCATGCAGTTGAATTCTGTTGACAACTATGCGTCGCTCAACATACGTCACTTAACATTCCTCTGATTGGTTGTAGGTCTATCCAATTGAGTGCAGAGGCATTTTCTTTCCTGGTTAGGCTGAAACACGCCCCATAATCACAGCCCAATGGAGCAGTATCAGACTCATATTCTGACTAGAATCTGAGTATGACAACGTCAGGCTAAGAATAACTGACTGTAGCCTTGTTTTCAGAGAAACGAGTATGCAAACTCAGCATGTTTCCTAAATATATTTTTATGCTTTAGTAAAGTCAAAAACTTACATACAGCACCTTTAAAGCAAAAGGTCACCCATAAATTAAACTTCTGTTAGTATTTGCCCACACTCATGTTGTTCAAAATGTTCTGAATGTTCTGTATGATTTTCTTTCTCCTGTGGAACAAATACAATGAAACTGAAGCTTTTAAGCTTCCAGAAAGGACAGAAAAGCATCATAAAACCATAATTACTGTGTGTATGGACTATGTTGCTGGCATTAAGATCTTGACCCAGTTATCCCTTTAAAAAAGATTAAAGGCAATTAAATGGAGTACAATGACTGTTCCTGACAACAGCAGTTGTTACTAAACCCTGTTTACTTGACAGCACTTACACCTGTATTTGTGTTCAACCAGTACAATAGATTTCCTTAGTCAACAGTACTTTACTAAACCATAAACATTCATTTAGAAAATTTGACAAAACATAACAAACTAGCTGAGAATCAGTGCTGTAACAGTTACGTAAATCCAAGTTGATATCACACAGCAACAAGACTGTGATGGTGTGAAGAAAACCTGACACACAGTGCCAACCATAAAAGGTGAGTCTCCTAACCTTGCTCGGCGATCTCGATCTCTCGCCGACCAAACTCTGCCTGCTTGATGTTCTTGACGCAGAAGTCGCTGCTGCCCTTTGAGTTGACCTGGCTTTTCTCACGAGGAGACGTCTCATCATCCGAACTGTCGGTGTATGAGGCCGCTACAAAAGCATAGAGGCGCATTTTAGTGGAGATAAACTCCAAAGCCTGCAGTTGATTCAGTTGTGTTTACAATGAAAACATGACACATGAAAATCATTCTTCTGATCTTCTGAAATTATTTTGCAATTCTGTTTCAGCAGTCTGCAGTCACAAACACGTAGGAATGTTTATCCCTCACTTTTGTTGGCATTACGAAGGATTTAGGAATGTGAATTTGTCTGATCCAGCGCCAGCACTACCAAAAGTCTGTAGTTTTCACTTTAAGCTGGTCTGGGATTATATTACACAACACACAAACTAGCATGAACAAGAAATAAGGTCAAAATGTTGTTGACAAGTAGTTTCTGCAATAAGCCTAAACCAATGTATGTACTAAAAAGGTGTTAGACCTAAAAAAGTATACATTTGCATGCATTTAACGCTTCACGCCACATGACAATGTTTGTGTACTAGAGAACTGTATTGACACATTTATGGCTCTGCTTGGCTTGCAGTGAGGGTGGATGAGGGTCTGACCTGAGCTGTAGCTGTCCGTGGAGGACTGAGAGATGGAGCGAGACAAGGAACGCCGTCCGGTCTTTGTAGGAAACTTGCTGAACTCCTGCTTTTCCTCTTGGTTGGCAAACTGAATCTGCTACAGTAAGATGGAGGCATGGAAAAAGAGAGGATGGGGGAGAGATAGACACATGAACATGTAATTTTGTTGCTTTCTAGCAGGTCATTTGAATGTAGTTCATATTTACTACATGTAGTAAGACATATATAGCAGATATTACTGTATATCATACATACTACATGCAAACAGTAATCTCTATATTTCAGCACTTCAGGCTTGATTTCAAATTTAAATATAACTGAATTAAATACACCAAAATAGTCTTAGAATCAGCACATCTTCAAACATGTACGGTCTAAATTTAGCCCATAAGAACACTATAAATAGCATCTGCTCGCTGCTGTACTGAAATATTTTACAATTACATAACAGATGTGTGGAACGAATCTCGTTAAGGGATTTCAGTTCCATTTCAGTCATTTTAATAATGCAAAACTTTAAATATTCATGGGATATGCGTTTGCAGGGTGATGAAGGCTGTGTACCGCAGTTTTCTATGTGTGTGCACTGTGTGAGCTTGTTTTGTGGAGAATGCAGATGAAACTGACTGTTAAATTATAGCTTGAGTATAGCTAAAGCAGCAAGACGCTTTGAGCAAACAGTCACTGCAGTAAACTCTACAAGTTAACATTTAAACGAATGCAATTTTCTTTCCTGTGTTGTAATTTCACCAAAAAACCTTTTGTTTAAATTGCCGTCAGTCAGAGACTTCACAAGCAGTGTTTTAAGTATGAATGCACCTTGTAAGGAAACACACCTTCTAGGCTCCACATCATGTCTAATCATCTAGAACACATTCATGAGAACTTTTGATATAGTCATGGAAATATTTAGTGAGTACTATGGTTCCTGACTCATAAGCTGAAAAAAGAAAAAAAATGGACGTTTATAAAAGAAGGTACTTTAACCACCCCCTTAGACACCATTTTTATTCTTTCCACAAACCACTGAATCACACGCAAAGGATTTGGAGATATTATGCTACTAAAGCCCACAATTATGGTGCATTTTAAAAAAAATGACCAGATAATGGTATCTCAGTAGACAGACATGTGATGCAAACATGTGAGCCGTGATGGTCTATATACTAGGTGGAAGGACTTACAGGATTTTTCATCCTATAAAAAAAATATTACAAAAAAGTTGGTAACATTTTGGGCTATTTTCCCAGAATAAGAAAGACCAAAAACATTTAGGAGTACATTAGCATATAAGATGACAAAGCTACACTACACTAAACACTACATTTTAATGTCATTGTGCCGTTAAAGTAAAGTAATATGAGCTGAAAGTTAAAATCTCACAGTGCTCATAGGCTGACAGAAACATTAACGTTATCATGAAGGGCAATATTTAAAATACCTAATGAAGACAGATGTTTCACATTACACTTCATGTAGGACGGATCATGTGTCTGAAAAGGAAGGAAGGATCGGTGCGTCTAGGCTGGGTTTCATGGCAGACTATTAGATTTGCACAGTAATGTGCAGGTAAATCACAGAAGCAGAGCTCTGGTTCCGACTGCTCCGTCTTTAGACCTGATTTATGTTTCTTTCATACACACATTGCACAGATGTCTCATCTACAAACATGAATCACAAGCGGCCGGGCTTCAAAGCATCTGCAGATCCAGATTTACCATGAAAAAATAAGCAGGAATATGTGCTTTAGCAAACAGAGTACTTTATTGAAAGGGGCAAGATATTACCAAAGATAATACTTTTCATTGCAAAATTAGATCATTCAGTACTAATTAAATGTAAAACAATTCTTGCAAAATGTGTGTTTACATTTTACATGAATGTAATCCAATAATTGGCTATAACTTTATATTAACAAACAAAAAAAGTGTTAACATTTCATACATTTATTGTGAGAAAAAAACTACTTACAAAGCTGTCTATATGTCAGTGTCTATAATAATGTGTCTTTAACCGATTTAAGTCTGACAGATATAGTCTCTTGTAAGCTGTATGTGTTCGAGTCACTAAACTCATTACAGACTCATTACAGTCATTTGTTTGGGAATTGAGCTGTGTACGTTTTTGGCTGCATCCGAAAAGGCCTACTTTTTTAATTACTTTGTGACCATTAAAATCGTGTATAGTATGAATGCGTGTAGTATAAATGTAATTCGGACGTACATTTGCCATGTTGTCATTTTCATGTGACCTACAGCATCAGTTGCATCGCTTCAATGCTGTTCACAAATCATCTCCCGTGGCCTCGTGGGACGGTAAAGTGTCCACAGGATAAGCTCTTCAGCATCTCCCCCCTGTTTTATGAGTACTGGGAATTCGGACAGTTTTTTTGACTACAGTAGGTAAGTATGCAATTTCAGATGTAGCCTTTGATTCTCAAAAAAGAACCGTCAATCTGTGTGTTTCACGCTGTAGATTCAGTTTTTACATGAAATAAATAGTGCATAATACATTACATTATGTCAACATAATTTATGGAAAAATGCATGTGTGAGAACTGTTAACAGACAAAAATGGTTCTCATTCAATCTAGATGCTCTGGACTGGTCCGGTTCTCAATTAGCGAGCAAAAAAAGGATTGCTTCAGGATGAAGTAATCTCTGAATGTCTGTGTGTTTGTGTGCAGTTAGAAGCTGTCAATTAATCCAAGCATCTATTTACTGTCCAAGCGCACCACAGCAGATAGAGAGGGCAGCACATCTTATCTGTGTTGTATTTAAAAACATGAGATTTCGTCAGACTACCACATCCTTAGGAAAGGGTTCTGGATAGTTCAATAGTACGCATGAATCTCATACTTTTTCCAAGCAAAACAACTGATCCCTCAACCTTACAAAACACAGCTGTCATCACAATTCCTACTGTGAACTATAGAAAATATGGAGAGGAAGAGGAAAGTTTTCTTGCTTAGAAGCTGATCTTTCATAGTTCAGGGCACTTATGATATTTTATTTTTAAGTATAAATTAAATGTAATGTTATTTTGATATACTCTACCATTCACATCTTTGGGGTTGGTAAGAATTCAAGTTTTTGAGGTATTTTACCAGGAGGCTGACCAAGGTTAAAATACAGTAAAACAATAATATTGTGAAATATTATTATTAACCATTAAACCATTTAATATTTTTATATATTTCTAAATGTAATGTATTCCATTGAAGGCAAAGCTGAATCACTCCAGTCTTCAGTGTCACATCATCATTCAGAAATCATTCTAATATGCTGATTTGCTGCTCAAGAAATAGTTATCATTATCAATTGGTCTTTTCTCTGGAGAAAGAATAAGTACAGTTCTTCTGCTGAGATCGTTCCTATGAAGATACTTTCCTAAAACTGCTCCATATACTGCATGACTCCAGATTTCAGTTTGATATGCAGTGACCCAGTACACAGTTTTGCTTTACTCTAAACAGTCAGCAATCTTCTTTCCAATCCCAGAAAATGCTAAGTTTCCCCTGTAGCATTGCTTTAACACCATCATAAATAGGTTTATCCGTTATCTAATACGTGATTTGCCAAACAGCATCCAAGTCCTGAGTTTAGGTATGTTTGGACACAAAACTGCAGGACATGCCAGTAAAGTTGACACAACACACAGCTGATGTTTCAAGGAAATTGGAGTGATAATAAAATGCCATTGCAAGGCGATATTGTGGCCCAAAGGCAGAGCTTTGAACTGAAAGTGCTTGAAATAACTGGACAGTTATGATCAGAGACAAAGACAACAGAGACAAAGAGAAAGCTATGAACCCTGATGAACCCTCATAAGTATTAACATTACGTTCAGCTCATTTCACTGATTACACTGTCAGTTAAATTATTAAATTGTGCCATATTGTCTTTTTTTAACATGCTGCCAATGTGCTGTATTTATCCAGAGGGCTATGTATTGTGTTAAATCAGACTTTAACTGCCCTAGCTGGTGTTTTTTAACAGTATAGTCCATGTAAGTGTCAAAAAGACAGTTTAACTGACAACGCATGACTGTGGAAGATGTAAATATCCCTGTTTGACACAGATCAGTCAAACTTATGACTTCACCTTCATATTCTGAGTAATAATTGCCTAAGTCTATTTTAGTCTGTCAGTCCTTGGAAAACAGCACGACTCTCAAATCTTTCAACTCAGAGAAAAACTGAGAACCTCATACATCGGAATTTAGGCTATACATTTCCAAGAATCTTTCAGTGTGCTGACATAAATCTAATAATTGTCTTTTTATTTAAAAAAATGTTTCAATATATATATATATATATATATATATATATATATATATATATATATATATATATATATATATATATATATATATATATATATATATATTAGTGCTGGGCAAATTAAAGCATTAACGCGGGTGATTAATTTTTCCTTTTAAAAATATTTATCGCAATTAATTAGGAAAAAAATGGAGTTTTGTCGAGTATTCTCATATTAGGAGTCTTAAATGGGTTAAATAAAGTCTTAAATGAACGTGAGAAAATGAGATGCGCGTGATAGTGCGTCAGATCCGCGTAATATTCGGCAGCAGCCGATCTTAAAGTGACAGGAGCACTGATGATGTATGTCATTAATGTTCATCAAAGAACAAAGGGAACAGAGAAAATTGTAGCTTTAATGATGATTAATCTATATTTCAAGTATTATTTATGCAGTTAAGAAAGGTGTTTGATAACTATTACATTTCTGTATGTCTAACAGGGAAGGCCACAGGTAAATATACAAATTTTTATAATGGGTTTATTTAAAGATTGTTTTAAGTTCACTTAAATTAAAAGTAGTTTTTTTAAAGCCTAATAAATGCTGAAATTGGTAGCTTTCATTTATACTGTAATGTAATGTAATTAATGTTTCATAGAGACATTAGTATCAGTGATACTGGCCTTCATTCATAAAAAGATGCCATTACAACAAATATTTAAAATATGCTGTCTTTAAATTGTTTCTACATTAATTTGGAGAGTAACTGAAATTATTACAATATCAAAATATTAAAAACTCCCCAAATATTAAAAACTTGCGATTAATTACAGAAAACAATGTGATTAATTAGTTTTTATATATATATACTTCTGAAACCACAGATTGGTTTTGCTGGTTTTGCTGTGTGCTGCTGTAGAGGATGGAAGAGAGCGCAATGAGGCACTTACCCTGGGAAAGTCATAGCCATGGTTCATGGTCCCTGTCTGTGCCGGCTGCCTCTGGCCTGTGTGCTCCTGTATTGTTACAACTGGTGTTTCACCAATGTAGTTTTACAGGGGAGCATTCTGTGTGGAGTTCTTACAGCGGACATGAGGGTATGGGAGGTGACATGGGAACCAATAAATCAACCACTCACAAACCCGGCCAGCCTACTTTTGCTCTCTCTCTTTCTATAATCTACTGCAACCACTGTAAGAGTCGTCGGCACGTCTGTTTGTGGTGACTGAATGCCTCAGGAATACTAAAGGAAGGGTGTATTTGTTGCCTCGGAGTGTTTTAATCCAACTGGTTCTCCCAGTGCCGTCAGAAACAGACTCTCCTGCAGAGTTTATTTAGGGTGGCTAATAAAACCGGGATCTGGAGGGAATTAAACCATGTTTCTACAAACCCCTAAAGCATCCACTATAGGTCACGTCGGTCAACTCTATTCCGAGATCTGCCTAAAAATAGAAGAAGCAAAAAAAATCCATCCAGTTCATTGACTGTTCTGCTTAACAGCTCACAATGATCCATCCTGGTCGAAAGAAACAGGCAGTACTAGGCCAGCAGACGCTCAAGCGTTAAGCAGACACCGTTGAGCCGTTTACCGTGACTCTATCAATACCTGCTGTAGTCCTAAAGTTACCAGCCTGGCTTTCAGCCAAAGTCTCTAATCCCAGGCCGAGGTCACGCAGTGTACACTCAACTCCACATGATTGTCAACAAAAACAAAGAACTCTACAGCACTACACATAGTATTGGTTTTTTGATTCAATGGTACAAAAAAGTAGGGCTGCCAATTTAACACAATTAATTGCATCAATATTAACCCCCAATGAAGATAATTCAAATCAATTACATTAATGTGAAATATTAAAACATTTAAAGACATTTTGAAAAGTATCTTTAGAAGTAAATATATTATAATGTTTTATTCCACTACCATTAAACATAAGCCCATCACTGGCCTACAGTCCACATTAATCCATTTGATAATACACAGTATATCAGCTACATTTTCAGCAGTCATTACTCCAGTCTTCACTGTCACATGATCCTTCAGAAATCATTTTAAAGGGGTGGTTCCGTGTTTTTTTTCTAGGCTTAGTTGTGTTTATGGGGCGCAGTATAACATGTCTTAATACTTCTTTTTTTTTAAAACACCGTATTTTTCTTATATTTTACCTTTATTCCACACTGTTGTCTCCACTGTCCTTTGAACGGCTCGTTTGCTTCCTGCTTCTATGAAGCCCATCCCTCCGAAAAACGCAATGGTCTTGATTGGTTAGATGGCCAAATGTAGTTTGTAGTTCGCCAACAGCTCTCTCTCTTTTCGTAATGACTGCGACGTGGCCTTGCCCACTTTGTTGCGTGTTCGCGGGGGCAGTGTTTATGTTAATAGCAAGGGTTTATGATGTCACCAACCCGGGAAGAAGCTTGTTGTAGTCCAAACCGGCCGTTTTTGTAGGCAATAAACTGCCATAACTTTAAAAGACAATATCTCCGTTTGCATGGAACTTTCAGCGCTGTAACTTTGCAGATACTGTTTATGCTCAAGCAGCAACATTACACACTGACTAAAGTTAAAAAAGTGAAATCGCATGCAACCACCCCTTTAATATCCTGATTTAGTGCTCAAGAAACATTTATTATTTAGATATATTATTAAAAGATATTATTCTCCAACAATGTTACTAATAATTGCCTTATTATCAATATTGAAAACGGTTGTGCTGCTTAATATTTTTGTGGAAACCGTGATGTTTTTCTTGATGACCCCCCCCCCCCCAGGATTCTTTGATGAATGCTACGTTCAAAAGAACAGCATTTATCTGAAATAGAATCTTTTTGTAACAATGTAAACATTTTTACAGTCACCTTTGATTGATTTAATGCACTCTTGCTGTATTAATTTCTTTAATCAACAACAACAACAAAATGACCCCAAACTTTTCAACAATAGTGTAAAATATATCACTTGTTTAATTGTCTATCTATATATACAAGCAGACAGACATTTTTGACCATTACTCCAATTTTTCTTATTTTAAGAATGTACATATAGAAAAGGGGGCATGATAAAATACCATTAATAATAAAAAATAATCACACCAAATTAACAATAACAACCCAACAAAAGGTCATTTATATCATAAAGTCCTGACTTTATACACAACTCACAGTGTCAGTCTAATGATGAGTTTTAGCATTAACACGGTTGATTAACCGTGTTTGATTCTGCTGGGGGTTTAACTGTCAACAGGCTGTGCCCCAGACTAACCCACATCACTTAGACATGTTACTTAAAAAATAAATAAATAAAACATACAAGGTGTGGATTGTAGGCCTGCTATTTTTATTTGACAAAAAAAACTATTCCGGTTCTTCAAAGCTTCAAACGGATTCAGTGTATTTTCATTTTGTCATCTTAATATGGTAATTATTTAAGTGAAAAATATTTAGTGTTGGCCTATTTATTTTATTCTTTTTATTTATATTTTATCTGATCTGTATGCTCCTGTTTGCACAGTAAAACAAACTTTTTAACGGGTCACAGACACTCGTCAATTGTATTTTTATTTAATGCCAATTCAATATTATAATCTTATCAGTTAACGGTTAATAATCGGATAATGAGCAGTGGTTGTCGTTGGGAAAATTAACCGTAATGAGCATCCCTATACAGCAGTGTATTTTTTATTTAATTTAAATTAAGAATTGGCAACATTATGCCAGGATGACTGTCCTTCCTTTGCCGTACCTGAAGTTGCTGCATTTTGGCTGTTGTCTGTAGATTCCCTCATGCACAACTCGTATTCTCTCTGAAGTTTCATACACAAATGTTTTAACAGCGGCAATGTTGTGTATTGTTTAGGGTCCTTGCCACCACGAGACAAATCGGCATTGCAAATTGAACATGTAGCTCGACTTGAATCGCCTTCTTTTGACTGAAAGTACTGCCAAACAACACGTTTTCTGTTCACAAGTTCCATTTTCACTTTCTCACAGCCTGCATTCGAACGGTCCACCTAGTAAACATCTTCCCATAAACAACGGCGGCATGATTACGTTCGACCAGTGGAGCACGCGTAGTGCAAGCCTAGGGTTTGGTTCGGTGGGAAAAAAATTCTAAGGTTCGGCAGAAATCGAACCCCGTCAAAAAGCCCAATATTCGGCCGAATCCGAATCCTGGATTCGGTGCATCCCTACTTAATGAGTCATGGGTGTGTTTTGGACGTAACATGCAATAAACCCAACACTCATCTCTCATTCCCTTTAAAAGCCAGTTGAACTTGCACCATGGCGGATTCGCTATTTACATAGCGAAAATTTGCAAGTGGAAAGACTGAACACTAGCCTAGAAATCTAGACGCACCCTAGCCGCAGAAAAAGTATTTTGCCGCGATTTTTGCAACTCTCGGTAGACCTGAGAGCTGGAAAAACCAAACTTTGGTCAGGCCAATCACAGCGTGTGTAGAGTCGGTGGGCGGGCTTAATATTATGACGGCACGTCATGGCAGAGTTGCGGAGGTTCTGCGTGCTACTCGTAAACAAAGAAGCTGACTGTTCGTCTTTTGAATCGGTCAGCAGTCTTTTGAATCGGCTTTGGCCGTGACTCTGGAAGCTTTCTTTGAGAAAAGAACAAAGAACGGCACTGAAGTAATTCTTAAGAAAAGAAGATATGTTCGAAGTTTTGCCTACGTGATGCACTGAAAGTCTATCAACTAACGTTAGCTCGGCTTCACCTTCTTCTTTGCTCTGGTTGGTTGTGGCGCTCATGGCGCTATCCAATTGCGTGCAGAGGGAGTTTGAAAGACAACCATTTATCCCGCCTCTCGGATTGAGCCTGTCAATGGTGAGTTTCCAGACCCAACATCTTGATATGGGTCTGGCTTGTCAGGCTAACTGAACGCTTCTCCAAAGAGAAATCCTATTATTTTGAATATTTAAAAATGTTTGTGTGCTGCTGCACGTCCCTGTGTGTGTAATTAGCAGAGTGTATGCACTTTCTGCACTTGCTATTCAAACAACGTGGCACTGGACGTTAAAATGATAACTGCGTCGGGCTGAAAATAGCAAAAAACACTTGCGTCATGCCTGGCGTCGCATTGTGCCGGTTGTATGATAGGGCCCAAAGTCTTAAAATCGGAAGTTGCAACGGCCTTTTCTTTCCTATTATGACGTGCATCCGAGTAAATTGTGGATTGCTATTTCTGTGTAGGGATGGGCATTTTTGTCAATTTCTCATTTCGATCATCGATAGGTTTCAAAAACGAGTACTCGAGTACTCGGGGGCGGGGCATGTGCAGGGGGCGGGGCATGTCCGTCATTGAGATAATGAAAACTGTTATGAAAAAGGTTGTTGACAAATACAAACGTGACATGAAAACAGGTATATGAAAACATGAACATATAAAACAAAAAATAACTGCTAGATTATGATGCATAAATGTCTTTGAAAAAGAAACATCTTTATAAAATGACTGTCTCAAATAACCAAGTCAGTAATATCGAGCATTGCCTTTGAGCTGAAACTGTGAAATAACACCACCCTGCAGAGCTTGCTAGCTGGTTAATAAACTCAACCAAACGCACCATATATCAATATTAATATGAAGATTATTATGAACCTATGACGACATAAATCAACACAAAAGGACGTGAATGCGCACGTGAACTTCAGTGCTAGATTTTACAGGCGAAGGGTTTGAAACTGAACATTTTGAATGCGCTCTTCCCTTAACAACGCTGATACACGGACAACGAAAGCACACAGAAACAACATTTTATTAAAATCCTGTACCGCGCAAAACGACGCAATAACCAATAAAAAAGAGAAAATATTTTTTTTTTTAGGGCGATCATCGTTCTCATGATCGATGATCGCTGTCACGTTCGAGTACTCGATTACTCGACCACTGTTGCCCATCCCTATTTCTGTGATCTCATATGAGTGACAGGTTGCTTCTCCCGGATAAATCAATTGAAATAAATACTGCAATATTCCATAAAAATAGGAATTTTGCTTGTATGGTGACTTTAACAGGATTTGGCTGAGAATATGAAACATCTGAAACTCTGTTCTGAAACTCCAAGTCAAAAAGGATCAACCTGCACAAGCCACTCGAGTGAATGAGATAATTGGGCTCTGAAGTGTCGATGGTCTAAAGTGAATAAATGAAACGCGATCTAAGCTCTCTCAGATGACTGCTTGGTGTAAAGAGACCCTAATGGCGGCTCAAGCACTGGAGCAACAACATCGGTCTAAACCCTCAATGCATCTATTCATCAGAACTGGATGTGCAACCAATAGCTTCCTTGAAAAATTCCTGAAATTTGATCTAATCTTTAAAATGATGTGCATTAAGTATAACAAGCAAGGAAGGAAACAAAAGGAGTTATTTTTCATTATGATAAATATACTATTGTGTGTCCAAGTAGGAGAGGAATAGAAACTAAACTCTCCATATTGTGCTAAATCCGTATGATGGGCTGAATGTATGTTTGAAGAGAAAACACAGAGAACAATCACGAGGAGAACTCAAGGTCAACGCGGGGCTCTCAGCAGGTAGGGTCGGATCACGGCCCCATGCCAAGACTCAGTCCGAGAAACAGGAGAAAATGTTCCTGAGCGACTTAGCAGACATGTGTCATATTTCTCCGCTCAGTCCAACTTTCTTTCACAATGTTATCAGAGCCTCGCGCTCACAGAGGGACAAAGCTAGTGGAGGTACTGAGAGAGAAACTTTCTCACACCCTCACACTGTGAGGAGAAAAGGATACAATTACACAAAAAACTTTGATTACTAGGGGAAACCATTGCCAGTACAAAAGAAAGAATACACAAATCAGAGAGTAAAAACGATAAATGTATCCTATTCAAACCATTGAGCTTTTCTCAAAAGAGACTTCAGCTACAAGGTAATTTGAGCGCTAAAAGCCAAGCAAATAACAGTACATAATAAACCAGAACATCTCTGTCTTTGTTTTTATCTGGTATAATAAATAACCCTACACGTATTAGGCCTATACCAGATAAATTGGAATATTCTTCCAAACAAAATTATTTAGTGCACAAACTATAGTACTTTTACACGCCTGACCAAACAGTGGTTATTATTGAAACAAATTTGTACGCACTAAATTGACTATTATATGAATGATGTATATTCTGAGTGAGTGAGTGAGTGAGTGAGTGAGTGAGTGAGTGAGTGAGTGATAGATAGAGTGTGTTTTTATGATGTGAGTGAAGTAATGATTTTATGTATTATTCTGTATATGTTTTATGAACTTCTGTACGTAGGGCCTATAACATCTACCTGTCCAGGGACTGCGGGTGGAAATTAGTATTTTTTGCTATAACCTGGCACATGACATCTCTTCTTTTTTAGACTAATGTTTTTTCTGTGCATTGTCCCTGATCAAATAAATAAATTCAAATTTAATTAAAAAAATACAAAAGAACAGAGTTCTGCTGGTGTTGAAGTCCACTGTTTCCGTAATCTTTTCAGTCTCATTCTACTAAAAAAATGTCATGTTTAATTCATTGTTGATTTATTTGTAATTATTAGTGAAATTTACTAGCAATTTCTGAGTTAAAATAGTTTCAAAGTAAATCCTACACATTTTTTTCAGTAGGCTAGTGCACAATTCTTTTTTAAGAGGGCAAAATATTGCTGTTGAAAGATTTGAATCTTCTTATACACACTATAACTAAGCCAAATTCATATTTTTGTTAAATGTTAAAACAAATAGTAAATGATGTGACTGTCAGCACTGAATTTGATTTGGCGCTGAGTGTAATGCAGCTGAAGAGAATCAGCAGAACAGCCTGTGGCTCTGTTGTATAACCAGCTGACAACTCGATGAGCGAGTGGGCAGAGTAGTGCCTCTTTTACCACCCACTCACACTCACACACACACACACACACACACACACACACACACACACACACACACACACACACACACACACACACACACACACACACACACACACACACACACTTCAGAGGGTCACACTGAATACATTTACACAATCTGGACTGAACCTATGTGGTTTCAGGTATAAATTATCTATCTATCTATCTATCTATCTATCTATCTATCTATCTATCTATCTATCTATCTATCTATCTATCTATCTATCTATCTATCTATCTATACTCTTTGATCTGTGCAGTGAAGTGCTCTGATCCTTCAGTGCTCTGACACTTCAGTGCTCTGACACTGTCGGCTGTCCTACATACAATTTTCCAGATGCGTGTTAGACACCATGGAGAATATTTAAGACATTTCTACAATTAAAAATATATTTATCTATATTTCCTTTAGCGGCTTACATGATAGATTTCAGAAATTGAGAATTTGCAAACTGCGAAGGACAAAGCTCAGTTACTCTGACAGATGTGACAGTCGCACCAGCGCAGGGAAATGTACTGGCTGCGGCGAGAAAGAACTAAAGAAACGTTAGAAAAATGCGTCACGTGATTCTAAATAGGATCCAACACACACCTCTAGTTCAACTCTTGCCAGGGATAATCTTTCCTAATGATCCCAGTAAAGTGAGCGACATGTCCCAAACTCGAGCGCGACGTTTTTCCGAACGCACATGATGCTATCCGGACAAAAAGGCACGTCCCTCTTACCTTTTTCACGGATTTGTGGGTCGGGACCGCAGTGAATGCGGCGGACAGCTCGCCGACGTTCATGTTCACGTCGCTGTTCTTCGTAGCTGTCATCGCAGAGTATTTCTCGGCAACGTTTTCGCTCTCTTTAAACTCTTTGCTGGCTTGTTTCACCTCCAGCTTCGCATCCCCGCCACAGTCTGTCATGGCAATCTAAATCTGCGTGGTTTCCGAGCCGTTGCCGGTGGTTTTACGCGATAGTCCTTCAGCTCTGTTACTGTAACCTTTCGATTCGTCCTTATGTTCAAAAGCGGAAGGGGTGATTGCGCAAAAACGTCTGAGAAGGAGAGGAACAAACTGTCGAATGAGGATAGAACGGAGGCGGATGCCAGTTTATAAGAATGTAATTTCACTCCACGCCGCAGTGGACCACAGATTATTATATTTGACTGTCCGGTTGACGGCCAGCAGCATCAGCGGTGGGCGGGGCGTAACGGCGAGCACCTGCACGCAGAGGAAGTTGCACGAGAACCGTGTCTTAACGGTGCATGTACCGTAATGTGTCGCTTTTTATAGAACATTTTAAACAGTTCTTGTCGGAAAAACAACTAATATTTAAGAGTTTAACTAACTTTATGAAAATACATTAAAGTGTGAAATATTGTGAATTATTAAGTTATTATTAAGAATTAAGAATTCATCTCAAGCTTACTGAAAAGGATAACTGTAAACAAATAGCCTACGCATGAACTGACCTGTATAATATGGGATTTCACTAGACTTTCTTTCTTCTGTGAGACAAAAGGTTGAAAGGAAATGAACATCCCTTATGGAAATCCACCAAAGAAATTCATAATTCAAAGAAATGTTTGATTTTCGTGTAGGCCTAAGAATTTAATTCCATAATAAAAATTCCTTTGTCTATTTGTTCTAATTTTCGTTTAACTGTCCCTTTTTGAAAAAAACTTTTGCCCCCCTTTGAGACGATATTCAAAGGTCATCCTGTCTAAGATGATAAGTAGCCTAATATAAAAACAAATGCAGGCCTATATACCCCTGACCCCTGGTTAAGAGACACTAGCCTACTTTAAAATATCTGATTTCAAACACCCAAGTAGATTGAATCATAGAATTGTTTGAATTAGGATCATTTACAGCCTTCTTGTGCTCACACAGATTAGAATAATAAAGGCAAGTTCACAAAGCAAGATCTTTCGCAATGCATTTCAAACACAATTTTTATCAAAATACAGGTTAGACGACTTCAATGTCCAAAACAATAACTCGAGAGTATTCACATTCTCCAAGTAGGAATTAGATGAGCCAGGAAGACAGGTCACTGGATACACAAAACTCACTCGAATTACAAATGATAGTTGTTTCCCCCCCTCAAAACACTATGTAAAATGAATTCATGTTAAGGGCCTTTTTAAAAGCTTGGGAAACAAGGACACCCTATATGCCTGGTGTTTCCTTGGTGACCAGGACTGATTTCCCAAAAATGTTGCCCTTTTGCCTTTATTGTTTCCCCAATGCTCTTTTCCCCATGCCAAACATGTACAAATACACTGAACAACACTACAACGAGCTTCTACTGCCACCTTTGAGAAACATCACGGTAAACAAGTCATTGGTTAGCTGCGTATTCTCCGTCTCTGTGGGTCAATTTACGCTTTGCTATTTAATTGCCTTTTAAACCGCGAGCTGAATTCATTACGCTGTACATTAACAGTAATGGCTCCATCTAGGTGCGTCCTCAGGAGCAATACCAGGCCGCGGAGAGAAAACAGAAAACAGGGCCCCTCTCTTCAGTGGAAGTCAGTCTGTTACAGTGTTACATTGGAGACGGTGATTCACAGCGGTGTAAGTTTGGCCCTTCAGAGTCACTAAAAAACGGTAGCAGTCCTAGCGCTATGACACCCGGATCATCTGGGCCACAACCTCGTCTCCAGTCTGGTTCTGGTCCTGTTGCTCCTGCTGGGGTGAAGCGGAGAGGAAGAGGGTCAATCATTACCCTTCACGCCTACTTTCAGATATGCTTCACTCAGCACTAAGCCTTTTTACTAGGGTTGAGACATCATGATTTATATAGCATCAGGAAAACACTGAATAACCAAGAAAAAAACAGCAAAAGGTTTATGTTTACCAAACTGTCACGTCATTGGATTTCAGGGAAATTTAGACGTCTGTTCTACAGAACTGTTTAATGTTAGAGACTTCATAACAGATACCTGTTCTAGTCAGGGAAGTATCTGGAAATATATTCAAATCCCAAAACATTTCTGAATAAAAATGACATGACAAAACATGATAAACAGGAACATCACACGGCACAGTTTACACTACTGTTCAAAAGTTTGGGGTAAACAAGTTTTTTTTTTTTTATGTTTTTGAAAGAAATGCTCACCAAGGTTGCATTTATTTGATACAATAATAGTGTTCTATTTGTAATATATAATTAATTCTTGTGATATCAAAGCTGAATTTTCAGCATTATTACACCAGTCTTCAGTGTCACATGATCCTTCAGAGATAATTCTAATATGATGATTTGCTGCTCAATAAATGTTTCTTATTATCAATGTTGAAATATATTTGAGAAAACTGCTCACATTTTTCAGGATTCTTTGATGAACAAAGTTCAAAAGTACAGCATTTTTTAAATAGAACTTAACATTGTAAATATCTTTACTGTCACATTTGGTCAATTTTAAGCACCCTTGTTGACTCAAAAGGATTTATTTCTTGCAACAACAACAAAAAAAACAGACCCCAAACTTTAAAAGGGTAGTGGAATTTGGTTGTAAATTGTTCTTTTTCCTCAGGGAACATTTTGGAAGTCAGTCAGAATGTTTATTCAGCATAAAAATCACAACATGCGACAAAAATGAACACAGTGATGATGACACTGCACAGGTAAAGCCAAGCAAGAAAGAAAGGACCGTATCCACCAAACAAAAAACAAATGCTTCTTTAAAAAAAAAAAAACGGAAAAAAAGTTGTAAACAAAACAACATAAAATATATACATTTCAAACAAATCTCATTTCTTTTAAACTGGTCCATATTTTCAGGCAGTGATTTCATGATTAAAACTGACAGAGCATTCATGCTTTCTTTAACCTCCATGCCGCTAATAATGGTGCTTAGATCAAACAGAAACAGTCACATGATAAAGTCAGTCACATTGCGTTAGCAATTCTTAGTCCTGAAGAGCTGCATCAGTAGGATGCAAGGGATGTTTTCATCCTGATTATGTAATGAGTGTGAAGAGATGATCTTTTTCTTGTTAAATAACACCATATCGGAAATCCAAGTTCAGACAGGCAGGTCAAAAAATACCACACAGCAGATTTTGCAGTCCGTTCGCACGAATGCTTAACTAGCAACAAGACATGGTGGGACAGACTCAAGCAGCCAACAAGCACAGGAAAAAAGCAGGGGGTGATGCGTGCAAGAGCAGCCAATGACAGCATGTCACACCAGGAAAGGAGTGAGAATGGATCTGCTAAGGAGTTCAATGACAGCGGAGATGAGCGTCTATGCGAGGGGTGGAGTGTGCTCGGGCAGCCAATGTGCGTTCGTGAGTTCGGTGGCATTGTGGAGGTCTTCCTGCTTGACATGGCCCTGCGCTCTCACCTGCATGGCCAAGGCCATTTCTTCTTTCTCTTTAGGTGAGAAGAAGCGCCCCCCGTCACCGCGCTTCCGCTGCATGGCGTGTTTGTGACGTGACTCGTGAAGGTATTTCTGCAGGGGAGAGCAAGGAATCAGTCTGGATATGAGACATAATTCATCTCAAGATGCGCATCAAGACTCACCCTTCTTTCTTTAGGGATTTTGCCCTCTGCCTCCAGCTTGGCACGAGCTTGCCGTCTCTTTAAGATACGATGATATTGCTTGGCATTAACATACAGTGGCTCCTCTTCGAGCATCTCGGCCCCTGGCAGAGGGATTCGTTGGATGGCTGGCACAGCACCACCACCTGGCACCATCTGGCAGAGCGGGAAAGAAAGGAAACAGGCAAACAGAATTAATTAATTCTGTCCAAACCTAAACAGACAAAAAAAAATGTATTTGCAAATGAAACAATTTCAATCAATCAAATTAAATCAAATTAATTAGCAGTCCAGTGATCAGTCGGGTGACAGCTGATGTAATATGGACGGAAATATGATGACGCTAGCGTGAGAAAAGGACACCCACGGAACAGCTGAGTGGATCATTTGTGAAGAGACTACAGGCAGGTATCATCCTTACACCTGAATCAATGCTAAATATTAACAGAGCAGATGGAGGTCGCCACATTCCACTTGCTTCTGAGTAAATCATCAAATTCTAGGAAGATTCCTGAAACTAGGATTTGTTTTTAAATTGGAAGACACTGAATGCTATTACATATTAAAGGAGTTCACCTTAAATACAATCTTATTATTTACACCCTCATGTTGCTCCAAAACTGTATGACTTTATTTCTCTTGTGAAACACAAAAGGAAAAATGTGTCCTAGCCAATCTTTTGTTTTATTTAATAATGAAATTAAATCTGGGAAATCCGGGCTGTCAAGCTCCAAATGACAAAGAAAGCACTGTTCACAATTCCTAAAAGTGGCCAATATGACTTCAATTCAAATCTTCTGAAGTCATACAATAGCTTTGAATGACTTAAATTTCACCACTTTTATGGTGCTTTTTCGTCATTTTGAATTTTGACAGCTCAGAATCCCAGATACAAATTGTTTTCTATAAATTATGGAAATAGAATTGAAACAAAACATAAATATTAGGTGAAAAACGTATACTTAAAACACTCACACGAAAATGAGAAATGTTGCCTTAACAGGGAATGACATACGACACCTAGCCTGGATGCCAGCCGAACTTAGCCCCACCCACAAAATTTGACGTCGGGAAGTTCGGTCTGGACTTGATCCATTGTGGAGCAACGGAAGCTGTTCGGACATATCAAATTGTCAGGGCGGGCTTTAGACGATGATGGACAGATGATAAACAGTAACATAATCATCCATGTCACCAAAAAGCGCTTGGGTTGAATTCGTTCTAATCCTAAACGGAGAACTTGTTCGTATATGCATTCACCTTCACTATTTCTCTCAGAAATGATGATCGCGTCGGTAAGTACTCTGTGTATCCTTAAATTCTTTTTTACAACACCGGCAAAGATCATAAAGATTCTACTTCTTCCAGCGTGCGTGCAGACAGGGTTGCCAAGTTGTCACAACAAACCCACCCAAAAACAAGCCCAATAGCTTCCGGGGGGATTCTCTGGAAAAAATGCCATTTGGGGGGTAAAATGTGTGGTTTTTTTGTCAGGGTTGCCCGCTAAAATTCGCATTCCTGGGTCTAAATATCACATAATTGGGGTCGCTTCAACCCACGGAAATGGAAAAACAGCCCGCTGGAAAACCGCGGACTTGGCAACACTGTGTGCAGTTGAGTTCTGTTGACATTGGACAACTAACGTTATGCGTCGCTCCGTCGCTCTGATTGGTTGTAGGTCTATCCAATTGAGGTCTTTCCTGGTTCGGTTGAAATACGCCCCATAATCACAGCCCAACGGAGCAGTATCAGACTTATATTCTGACTAGAACAACGTCAGGCTAAGCGACACCAGCAACAGAGGAAAAACTAATCATGGCAACGCGTTGCTTCTACTAGACAAAACAAACAAACTAGTTATAAAATTTATTAAGGAACCTAGAAAAGTTGCCATTAGGGCTGAGCGGTACATTAAGCCAGGGGTTTTCAAACTGGGGTCCTCCAGAAGGTTCTAAGGGGTCCCCAGAAAATTTCAGAGAATAAAAAGACAAAGCAAAAATGGATAAAGTCTACCGAACATTCGAACCATTTCATTTCTGAATGTTTCTCTTCTTTCTTGCCGTATACATACTTTTCAGAATTGTGCATGTTCGCTTTTTATCTTTCTAGTGAGTATTTCTTACTATAGTCCCCTTTATCTTGCTCGCAGGGGTTGTAAGGCAGTATCCTTAACGCAGTACGGACACTGCTTACATACATTTATTGTGAAAGTTGCTTATACAAATCATTTTTAATTGAACATTTCTTTCAATTTTCAGGTTTATACATCCAACATTAAGTATAGCCAATTTAAGTTGGGAAAAAAATGTTATATTTATAATTAATAAAATTAATATAACAAAAAAAAAAAATTAAACAATGACAAAAGCATATAACCAAATTATTAAAACTTAAAATAAAGTGCAAACAGTAAATATAATTTAAATATTAATAAATACTATAATCATTTATAAATTATACAAAAATAACACTGCCACAGAATAATGAAAGTCATGTGAGTTTAGAACAACATTTGGGTGAACTAGGGCTGGGCGATATGAAAAAAAAAAAAAAAAAAATCACGATAAAATATTTGATATCAGTCGATCTCGATAATGATCACGATAAATGTCAAATCTTCATTTCTTTTAAGTTTCATGGCAGATTTTTGCTCCTGAGTGAAAGACGTAGAAACCAGACCGCTAATTTTGGTTTTATAACTACTATTTATTGTCAGAACATGACAAACACTTGCCAAACAGGTGAACATTTAACAAATCTGAGGTCGTACATTCAAAACGTTTTTGAAATTGAGAATTTTTCAGTCTTTTTTCCTTAACAAAAGAAATATCTTAATAGAAACATGTATTTCTTTAAATTAGTTTCTGCATGTTCTAACGGGTGATATGAAACAGGTTTGTGTTGCCTGACTTGGCACGTATCTTTGGCACAGTTTGCAGTGCAGGCTGCAATATTAATAATATTACATGTTTTGTCTCTTAGAAATGCACATTTGACAGTAGCTTGATTTAGGATGCACAGGTAAATATGTTAACAAAAACAGTAACATAACATCCGTAAAAATTATAACAACCTCCTTTTTATAGGGGGAAATTTAAATATTCTGACAGTTAAAATTTTATTTCACTTTTATTAAAATGACCATTGGTCATCTATAGTATCATGCATTTAGATTGTGAGTAAAACCATGCATAAAGCACGTCACTACCATGGTAAAAATTTAACTATATGGCTTCTATTGTATTTGTTATGAAAAACCGTAGCCTAAATACATTTAGTATAAATACAAATGCACAAGTGCTATAGATTAATAACAAAAATACTTTCTGCCACAATACCATCATGCAGTTAGTGTTACTACAGTAAAACCATTGTAAATGATGGTGATTTGTAGATCGAAAAGCCTAACTGGATCATTCATGGCAAAACGTTTCTGTTGAGAATGTTAGCCCTGTTTCATGTGGCTTTAAACTAGTTTAAATCAGCAAGACATGCGTGTTCTTTGCTGAATTTAAGCGCTTCTCACATCGCTGTTTAGTCGTCACATGATCAAGACCGATCAACACAACTTGCTGATGCACTCTGCCGTTTAAAGGGTTAGTTCACCCAAAAATGAAAATTCTGTCTTTAATTACTTACCCTCATGTCGTTCGACACCCGTCAGACCTCCGTTCATCTTCGGAACAGAAATGAAGATATTTTAGTTGAAATCTGATAGTCTCTGAAAGTCCTCCATTGGCTCAATGGCACTCTACACTCTCAAGACCCTTAAAAGGTACTAAAGACGTCGTTACAAAGTCCATCTCACTACAGTGGTTCTAAAATAACTTTATGAATCGGCGACAATAGTTTTTGTGCGCAAAAAAACCCTAAATAACGACTTACATAGTGATGACAATTTCAAAACAAAGCATCATGAAGCTTCGAAGCGTTATGAATCACTGAGCCGAATGATGATTCGGATCGCGTGTCAAACCGCCAAACTGCTGAAATTTGGCGATTCAAACCGCTGAATCGACTCAGTGATTCATAATGCTTCGAAGCTTCATGATGCTTTGTTTTGAAATCGTCATCACTATGCAAGTCGTTATTTAGGGGTTTTTTTGCGCACAAAAACTATTGTCGCCGATTCATAAAGTTATTTTAGAACCACTGTAGTGAGATGGACTTTGTAACAACGTCTTTAGTACCTTTTAAGGGTCTTGAGAGTGTAGAGTGCCATTGAGCCAATGGAGGACTTTCAGAGGCATCAGATTTCAACTAAAATATCTTCATTTCTGTTCCGAAGATGAACGGAGGTCTGACGGGTGTCGAACGACATGAGGGTAAGTAATTAATGACAGAATTTTCATTTTTGGGTGAACTAACCCTTTAAGTCGAGCTGATACATTTTCTGTGTGGTGCCATTAACGCTGTTTCGTTCCGCATTTGGTGCATAAATATTATGTCGAACATATATCAAACTTGTTATTTTATCGATAATTACCATTATATCGCCCAGCCCTAGGGTGAACTATCACTTTGAATTAAAATCACTCGTACATATCTATTTACTTTCTGTAGGTTGGATCTGGACATGAAAAGGTGATTCCACAAGCAAGGTGATTGAGTTTTAACACAGCATGCACCCTCCTACACCTGTGATGACTAATGAAGGGGACGGTTTAAGTTTGCTAGATACCTCATCAGAAGGTCTTACCATGACCATTCCCCCAGTGTTCACCATGTTTCCGGATACTGGCAAGGTAACGGTGACTGTGCCCTGCCCGCTGTTGGTTGTAGCCGTGTTGGCCCCTGCTGCCTGGACAATCTGAGTGCCTGCCAGGGTGCCTGCTGGGATGGTGATCATGCCTATGGAGGGGAGAGAACTATTAGTCCTCCTAACCTGAATAACCTTCAGTAAAATGGTTTCATTTTCATGTTCGTTAAAACCCATATTGATCATCTAGTTTATCGGAGTTAATGTACATTGAAGACTTATAAACCAGGTATTTAAATACCCTGCTGCAGAACTGTGCCATCAGCGTTCACAGGCTGGTAAACAATGGTCTGTCCTTCAGCTGTTTGGGCAAGCTGCTGTCCCTGTACTGTTATCTGCTGCCCCTGTAAAAAAGAACACAAATTCATTTATAGCTTATACAACAAAACCTGGGTGAAGAAATCGGAAAAAAATCTGCCTTATACCAATTGCACAAACTCTGTTCATTATAGTTGATATGACAGCATTCTCTTAAAGGTGCACTGTGTAAATTTTAGCGGCATCTAGTGGTGAGGTTGCGAATTGCAACCGCCCACCGCTCACCCCTCCCCTACATGGAGAAGCTACAGCTGCCGACACAGGACAAAGATGTCGTCGTCTGAGACAGCAGAGAGTAGCTAGCACTCTGTAGAGCAGTTTGTCCGTTTAGGGCTACTGTAGAAAGTAGAAACATGCCGGCGTAAAATGGTGACTTCACTGTAAGGGGACCCGCGGTGTATGTAGATAGAAATGGCTCATTCTAAGGTAATAAAAACATAACAGTTCATTATGTAAGGTCTTTATACACCACTGAAAACATAATTATGTATATTATATTGCATTTCTGTCAATAGATCCTCATAAACATTACACACTGCACCTTTAATTCAGAATATGCAACAACGTTCCCACTCAATTTTAACCAATATGTTAACTAATTTGCATATTGGTACAAGGCCTGGAATTGTTTAGCTACATTCCAACTAAACCGACCAAAGAAAAGAATAAAGTGTGTTTGAGACCTGGTTCTGGCCCGCAGTAATGGCAGTCTGGGGCTGCTGTATGATGATCTGTTGAGCCTGACCCTGATGACCCTGCAGCTGCAGAGTTTGACCTCCCTGCAACTGAATCTGACCCGGCTGAACCAACTGGATCTACATATACACGTAAAAATGTACAAAACCAAATGCATTAATAACAATAACAGAGACATATTTAGATAATTTAACCTAAAATATGAGCATTACACACTTACCTGCTGAAGGCCTTGAGCTCCAGACACAGGCACCTGCATGATGGTCTGGCCCTGAGCTCCAGACATGGCCTGTACCATGATGGGCTGACCTGAGGATGTAATCAGCTGCCCTCCACTCACCTGGACCATCAACGGCTGACCCTGGACCTGAGCGCACACGTAAACCGAAAGTTAACATGGTGAGATGTAGATATGCAACACTATATTAGACCCGCACATGCTTTAGGCAATTTTAAGCATTACACAGGACATACATCACCGTTTATGATGGAAAAAGTTGAATTTTAATGGCCATGTTGTTCCAGTTACATTACAGTAAATATTACTTTAAAATATTACCCGGACTGGTGGTAATTGCTGTAATGAGGCAGCTTGATTTCCACATGTTTGTATTGTTACACAAACATGATCATCCACTCAAAAGACAATCGTGCAGTTCATCTAAATCCATACATACAGTGCTGTCAACTGATCAGTATAAAGTGGTGATAACATGCAAGTGATCTTATAGTAATATCTCGGTAGTTACTATACTTTTTTAATTCTGTTCCAGACACATTAAAAGATGCAAATTCCTCTTTAAAATGTGTCCTAAGCAGATGATTTGATGCCATGGGCAACATGGAACATAGTGGAAAGCTCATTGGATGATCCGGATCACGATTTGCTGTAAGTAAAAGCAAGGCATGCCGGACGAGCTCACATCCTCACAGACAGTGTGACATGACGCATGCAACATCACAAGCCTGAAGGTCGGAGGTCACACAACTACCTGGAGCGTCTGCACTTGCTGGCCTGTTGCCGTAGCGACGGGTGCTTCTGTTTGCAGCTGTACCGCAGTTACGGTGCCCTGAGCCTGTGGACAATCCCACATCACACTTTGCTCTGCATTATCTCTAACAGAAATGCACTCTTTTATTTTATACTTCCTAATCTAATCACATAACTCACACTGTCCATTTGTTATATTCTAGATGAGTGGTTCTCAACAGATTCACAATCCAGAAATTGTTTAGCAACTTTTTAAAGTAAGGATAAAAGGCTCACTATATTTTTTTTTTCCCACTGTCCGTTAATTTTGGCGCAAACTCAAATGTCACTTGCTGTACCTTTTCAGTGGAAAAGAAAAGTTAATACAGATGAAGAACAAGTCAATTAAAAAACATTTTGTGAACAATTCATCAGTACAACAACAAGAACATGCATTAAGAAAGTAAGCCTATTTAATTTTAATTATATATATATATTTTTAGTTTTGAAGAATAAACATTATTACTACGGTGTTGAAGTCCAATTTAAAAGCTGGCTCCTTAAGCAAAACTAATTGACATCCAGTCCTACAGTGATAAATTAGCAATCTTGTCAAAAAACTAAAATTACACATAGGGGAGCGCGGGGCACAACCTAACACTTGACTTTCTCAGTTTTTGTAAACTCACTTGGGGTTCAGAGTATTTAGAGTGCCCAACTGGGATTTCAACCCGGCTAGTGTCTGTCTTCTGCTGGTTAGATCAGCATTAAAGAACCATCTCAACTGTTAAATAACGGATATAAGATTACAATAATATCAGATTTGTCTCATTTTAAATAAACACAAAAACAGAGATGAAAAATGTACTGAAGAAATTTACTTTTTCTATGGTTAAATAAATGTTTATTGACATTTTTTAAAGAATAAAAAAATTAATAAACTGAATATAAAGTGTTGATATGGCAACTAGCAAATTCACTAAGTTTCATCATGCCGGCGTGTGGAAAGTTTTAAACCGTGTGTTACAACTAACCCCGCATTAGGTTGTGCCCCGCTCTCTCCTTTATATAGAGAGAGGACAAAAAGCTGTGATTAATATAGTATTTGCACACTGGGTGTGTTTGTATCACATAAACCTTGTTTTTATCAGGACTGAAGCTTTTCATTTCAAAGGAGAGAGACTGAAGGCCAGTTCAAAAACTATTTACTCAGTCCTTTCCTTGAATTGGTAACCACTTCCTGAAGTAGATTACTCTCCTGCTATTTTAAAAATACTACTGCACCTGATACACATCTGCAGTGCATACAGTAAAATGTACAATTTAGATAAGTTTAAAAAAGCATGGGAAAAACAAAACCAATCAAACACAGAGCCATGGTCTTTTTTTCCCACTGTAAAAGTCACTGATTAACAGTAACTTGTTTACATTGGCTCTTACCTGCTGCTGGATTTGCCCATTGGCAGCTTGCACCACTATTTGATCCCCGGTTGTAGTTGTATATTGCTCCATCTTTCCTTCCTCACCTAATTTGTCATAAAAACATCAAATAAATAAATAAATGAGGTGCACGGTATTACCTACTCATTCCTCAGTATAAACACAACTAGCAGACTTCTATGAAAACATGATTTCATGTTGTGATGTTGAACACACAAGTCCCTTGCTGCAGGTTTTGGCCAGAAGCCAGGTGTATTTTGAGACTGTGTTTCCTTGTTGAATGTGTTTAACATTATGAACAGCATCTTATATTACCTTCTGACTGTTTGTCTGATGCTTTTAGCTCCACATACAAAGTAAGTGACTGAAAAGTTGACAAGGTCTTAATAATTGACAAATTTGCAGCATTTCACAAACGTGCTACTTGTTATGGGCAAACCAAGGTAACTAAAATAGGCTGAAATTCAACCTGTTTTTAATTAGTCAAAACAGACCCTATGTCACAAACATTTGCAGGTCTGCCTTTGTTTTCGACCGCCTCACATCATTCATGTCCATTGTCCGTGCTCGCGCGCCTATCGCTTACGGCTCGCGCTCCCTACCTCTCGCATTAACAAATTTGATTTCTGTATTCGGAATTAGTCATTTGGTTGGTCACTGACAAACCAATCCGTGTTGTCAGCTACCATTTCCCTTAGAGCAAGCGCAACCCTTTACCGTTTCTCCGGTTGTCCGGTACCCTTCTGATTGGCTCCACTACAGATCTCAAAAACCCAATCAACACAGTGGTGCGGACAAAATGGCGCAAAATGAGCCACACAGAGAAGAAAGGGGGCAGGCTTGACGCATGTGATCGGCGAACTGAGCCGAGTGTTGCCGAGCAAAAACGATCCGAGTCGGAAAGTATCGAATGACAGCGGCGCATGCGTGGATATACCATGCTTCCGGTGCAATGTCACCGTGAAACGAGAGAAGAGCAAGAGTAACATGTGAGTGTTTTACAGGCACTGTTTAGAAAATGTGTACAAACAGCATTTGGCATTATATGGTTGCATAAATGTTAAGTTTGAGCTACGAAATAGAGCAGGGTAAATTTGACCTTTTGTATGATGGTTTACTAAGTAGCTTACGTTAGGGAAGTGACGTAGTAATGGTGCTTTCTAGTTTTTAGGAATAAAATGTTATATGAATCAGGCGAATGAAATATGAAACAAAATCTGTAAAAACCTTGAGAATATAGATAGAAATAAAACTTGAGAGTTTGGCATATGTGCTATAATTGAAGTGGAGAGTTCTGGCTGGTGCAGAAGAAAACAACTCATCCAAATAGATCTTTAAATAGATGTATTGTAATTGAAATCTACAGAGATTAAATTACACAGATAGATAAAGTGTGATAAAATAAAAATGTATTTTGAATGTTTCCTTTCCGCTAGCCTGAAAGAAGACAAGTTATGGCAGCAAAATAGTCCAAAATCTCAAAATGGACCAGTGTCTAGCCTTAAACCGTTTAACAGATAGATAGATAGATAGATAGATAGATAGATAGATAGATAGATAGATAGATAGATAGATAGATAGATAGATAGATAGATAGATAGATAGATCAACAGATAGATTGATAGATAGATCGATAGATAGATTGATATATATAGATAGATAGATAGATAGATAGATAGATAGATAGATAGATAGATAGACAGTTGTGACCGTCTTCATGTATCTGCAGTCTGACAACAGAATAAACCATGTATTAATATAATTTCAATATGTATTTATAGATAACCCTTTCATGATGATAAAAAGATGTATGAGCTATTCAAAAATTAACTTTGAAAACTTGCTTGTCATTTCTGAGCTTTGACGTCATCATTGTGTTAAGATGGCAGTCCCGGTAAATAAATGTGTGTGACCAAACTACCTAAACATGTTAGACCTTCCCTGAACTCATGTAGACATCTTAAATTTGCATTATAAATGAACATGTGCTTCACAATAAGAGTTGCTTTTTAATACCACACTAAAATATGTGAGAAAAATTGTGGTCACTTTTGTGCCCAGTTGTATTTATTTATTTATTTTCAAATCCTAGACTTTTGTGTTCTCAGACTTTTCTTCAAACTCTTATTATAAATAGTTATTTGATAAATAGTCCTTTTTTATGTTGGATTAAGTTGCAATTTCAGTTGTCGCTGTCTTTATGTTTGTGACTGTACAGAATGGTCACAATCACACCATGGAGAATGGCTCACATGTTGGCCACCAAACTGGCTCATTTCCCAGGACCTGCTGCTTGCCAGGTTTGTCGCCATGCCAGTCGAGGCGCATACGGGAGGTATTCTGATTCACATTCAAAACAGAAACCACAGGAAGACATGTTTGAAGATGACCATGATATGGATGTAGTGGAAGCCAAACTGAACACTATTATTAGGTGAGTATACAGGAGAACAAAAACAAATACCTCTTTCTTCATGTATTAAAATTATTTCTTGTGCAGTGACGAGAAGAGAAAGCATAAAGCAGCAAAGTTTCACATAATCAAGAGGCAAATGAACAATCCCGGAGACCCGGAGAGAAGGCTCAGCTGGGATGCCATTGAACAGATAAGGTATCAGTGTGAATATGTCTGTTTATTACACAGTTCTTGATTCTGATTGGTCAGTCACAGCATTGAGCTGTCAGAAATGTTTGTATAACTGTATGTTTATATTCAGCATTCACTTACATCACATGTGACTATATAAAAATCTCCTTGGAGGACTTTAGTATTAATTCTAATATTTAAGCACAAAATCTTTGTATTTGAATATGTTAAATAATTAATTAATTAATTGAAAAAGTAACTGATTGCAAATTAATCATATATAAATTTATAGTGTAATATTTTCGCAGTGTTCATCTTTTTTCTATGCCCACTATTTTAAATTTTTTTTTTAATTTACACTACCGTTTAAAAGTTTGGGGACAGTTAGATAAAAAAAAAAATAATAATAATTATATATATATATATATATATATATATATATATATATATATATATATATATATATATATATATATATATATATATATATATATATATATATATATATATATATATAAGATAAAAAAACAGTAATATTGTGAAATATTATTGCAATTTAAAAATAACTTTTTTCTATTTTTAATATATTTTAAAATGTAATTTATTCCTGTGATGGCAAATCATTCTTATATGCTGATTTGATGCTCAAAAACATTTCTTATTATTATCCCTGTTGAAAATAGTTGTGCTGCTTAATATTTTTGTGGAAACCATAATACTATTTTCAAGTTTCTTTAATGAATAGAACGTTCAAATTAACATTTTGTGATATAAAAATATTTTATAACGATATAAAAGTCATTACTGTCATTTTTGATCAATTTAATGCTTCCTTGCTGAATAAAAATATTAATTTCTCTCAAAAGAGAGAAAAAAATCGTACTGATCCCAAACCTTTGAATGGTAGCGTATTTTTATATAAAACAGTGATATAATTTTAATATAATTTTTCTTAGTGGATGCTTTAAATGAAACTTTAAAGGCACAATATGTAAGATTTTTGGATTAAAATAATGTTATATATTTTGTTGACTGTTTCCAAGAATGTTTACATCCAGAGAAATAAGCAATTTTAACCCGGACATGGACCATGTCCGTGTGTCGCCTGTCAATGACATCATACCCACGTTACCCTCGGTTTCTGGTTTTATTTTGTAGAAACCATGGAAACACCAAAGACACTTTAATATATTATGTGTTTCATTAGACAGGTGGGCAACTGTTTGGATACATTCATCGACAGTGATGAGCACAGTTAGTCTTATTGTTTAAATCTTGTTTTCTTGATTTACAGCGAGTACCATGTTTTACCATGCCTAATATGATCTAGCTTTCTGCAGTGTGCAACAAGTGTCTCATAGTAGCTGCTAAGCGAATGCACAGAGTAGCATTATAATAACTTTCAACACACTCAAATAATGTATCTAATGTGATAAAACAGCGCTGCATTATCCCACATACGCATGAGCGAAAGAAGCAAGAGCGCTCGTCTGTGGCATAATAAAAGCTCCGCGAAATCAAGGCTTCATCAAGCTGCGCCTTTGTTTTGAATAAGTGACCTCTAGCAGTGAAAAATGACATATTGTGTCTTTAATATAATATTTCAAATCCAACACATTCCTGTATGTTATAACATAATAATATATATATTGCTGTACAACACTATTGCCAAAAATATTGTAGTTATCCGCCACCCCTCCAAACACTGACCAGTCATTTGTCTCTTTTCCCAGGTACTTAAAGCAAGAGTCCCCAGAGGAATGGACACTACAGAGATTAGCAGAGGGTTTCTCCGTAAGCCCTGATGTCATCTCCAAAGTCCTCCGCAGCAAATTCACCCCAACATCAGTCCGAAAGCTAAAGCAGGACTCTAAAGTGTTAGCTAGTACGGGGCAGCTGTCTCTCAGAGAGGGCAAAACTGAACAGTCCAGACTGCCAAAGAGTGCAGCACCAGCCACACTCTCCTCTGGAAAAACAGGTGCCCTGACAACACAGAGTAAAACAGCCCTTGCAGTGAGGGAGGGTGAGACTGGACTGACGCCCTCTGGTGGAAACGTAGTACCATCTCAAGTACCATCAGCTGTACATAAACTGACACCTGCTTTGCAAGAGCAGCCAGACTCTACAGCGAAAATGGACATGAGAGATGATATAGCGTTAGAGGAGGAGGAGGAAGAGGAGTGGGATGGGGTGATTCTCACAGAGGAAGAGCTAGAGCACATCACACAAACACTGCAGAAACCCCCCAGCCCAGTGAAACAGAAGGGAAGTGAGTTTTTTGACAGTGAAGGCAACTTCCTGTACAGAATTTGAGTGGCTGCCAAGTCTTTCATGTTTATCAAGACACTTGTTGCTAAAGTCTAGGCCTGTTTTTTATGGTTGATAAACAAATGGAATAGGAAGGAACTATGTTACAATTTGTAGCACCTTAAATGGCTTATTGTACACTTTTCTTTGTCACATTTGCTTTTTTTTACTCTTATTTGCAAACTAAAAAAATCACAATAAATATACAAAATCAGTGGGACAAATCAATTTATTTCTCAAACAACAGTTCCAAATATACAGAGCAAAAAATAACAGATACAAAGTTGGAATTGCAGTATATACAGAGCTTCACAACCAATATGTACATTAATTTTGCACAGCAAGAAAAGCGTTACACCTCATATAAATAAAATCACTGTCACAATGGAAATCATTTAGCTTTAGATTTATTATTATTATTAACCCAAGCATGGAGAGCAACCCAATTTAGTAAGACAATATGTATTAAATCATTAAGGGGCATGTTTGATATTTTCATCAACTGAAACATTTTGTCATCGTTTTAGTTAAAGCCCATGTTATGAACTGTGGTAATTCTTTCAGAAATGAGATTGTTCTCTTGTTTTTGAATTGATCTATATTTCACTGGAAGGCACAAGCTCTGCCTCCATGCTAGGCACTTGAATCAAAACATACACTATGTTTTTTTATACCTATTAACACCATATATAACTCATAGTTTTTGCAAAGGAGATTGTCTTCCTCTAAGAAAATATGAGACTGTTGATTAGGTATGTGTTTATAAGCAAACAACTGCAAGGGATGTTGAAACAAATGGCTCCAAATTAACTGTAGAACTGATATTTAAATACACACTTAATAAAAAAACAATGCATCAGACATCAAGCATCTATGCAAACAGGAAGTACCAATGGAAAGGTGCTAAATTGCTCCATTGCATTGGAATATTCAAAATCACATCATCAAAGACTTAAGACTGCTGGATTTGATATGGAAAAAAAACGATGCCATTATTACTGTCCATATCAGTGTATCAAGCACTGGGGAAGCCGCAAAGAAGCTGAAATTCACATACAGTAATATGCGATTTTTTTAACTTGGATGCATGTAAACCAATTGTAGGAGACCTCCAAAACAACATTAGGAACCTTTAAAATAGCATAATACACACTTAATAATAAAAAAAACCTCACTGCATCAGACATCAAGCATCTATGCAAACAGGAAGTATCAATAGAACGGTTGTAAATTTCTCTATTGCATTTGAATATTCAAAATCAAATCACATGGTCAAAGACTCAGTTCTCTCCTCGCTGAAGTTGCGGCACACACATGAAAATAATGAACACATGCAACATTATTGCGACTAATGTTTTGTCACACAAACGCTTTGTCAGGTTTTAGGGTGTCTATGCGCAATAGTAAAAATAAAAATAAAAACCTTTCCTGCTGTCAAGACAAGAACCAAAAAACAGCACAAATGTCGAAATCTAAGAAAACTATTTAACTACAAAATTTGATTTGGGCAAAATGTTCAAAATTGTACACAAACTACAGTCCTGTTCTATTTTACATGCATCTTCATTATTTAGTTCATAAAAATATTTAATACAAAATTTGACCTAACTGTCACAGAAATTGCTTGGTTTGAAGTGTGACAGTTGCTTATTTACAAATGTGTAATGTGAAGATTATCTCCATGTTCTACAGTTATTTGTCCAAATAACAATCCCACTTTGTCAAACTCACAGCCTAGCTACACAGGTTCAGGTAAATAATGTTCACAAATCTTAAATCATAAATATATTATCCTTTTTTGTGTTTCTCAGCATTTTATTGCTATTATTACAGTAAAGTGGACATTAAACTAAAGCTTTGACAGCAGGTATGATCACATTTCAGTGATAGACACAGTCAGGATTCAGTAGCACAGTATTTTTTAAACATCACATATGATATGATTCATTTGTGTCCTGTTGCTGAACGAAATTATGGCTGAAATAAACCATTTCAAAATCTGATATCACCCGCGAGGATGAACTATACGTCTAGTTCTGACGTAAGAGCATCTGGACATAAAAAGAAAAGCAAGTATTTTACAAGTACCCCAGTACTTTTGATCCTTAAAATTTCGCCCAGAAGACCCCAATTTCAAAAGAAAGAACTGAAACGTCCACAAACAGCGTTTTAAACACTTTTTCTCTGCTTTAGAGGATTTCAGCAGAGCTACATTCACAAGACTATTCTATCATGAGAACAGCATCATCAGAATACCCTCCAATTGGTAGAGAAGCAACCAGGTTCCCTCCCATTGGT